>NC_091497.1:6760919-6920138 GCF_947461875.1 Haliaeetus albicilla | reverse complement strand
CAGATGCTTTTTTTGAACAAACATCACATGATTTCCTATGTCAGAAAGGGGGGGGAAACATCTAAAAATGACTGATCACCTACTTCAAAAGGCAGTAAAATTGCTGAGTTGCAGAAGTAGACCTTATAACCTGAACAGATGAAGAAATTGTGCTATTTCTTCTGCAATCTGACAGAATAAATTGAGCAGTGTAAAGGACTCATGGCAAAGATATTTTTTTGTGTGAGAGTTAAAAAACAAAGAAATGGGAAGTTATCATCTCATGACTACTAGTGCTAAAAATCTGTCTTACAAAAAAAAAAAAAAAAAAAAAAAAAAAAAAAACCAAAACCACAGGGTCGGGGTGAGTGGGATTAAATTACCTGGAAGTCATCATAAGGGAACAGTAGCATCTCGCGTAAAGCATCATTCAAAATCTGCGTTTTCCTCTGAACGATGACATTTTCATAGTCTATTGGTTCTATGAGTTTTGGTTTTGCCTAGTGGAAAAAAAAAAAAGGAAAATTAATTCAGGTATATTGAGGAAAACTTAACAATCATTGACCCACTTCTTAAGAAGTTAGTTTTTAAAAACAAGTTGGCAGAATGAGATTTCATCTACATCAAAAACTTAAGAGTATTCAAAATGCAGACTATGTCACACTATATTGTATGGATAAGTGCAACTGATCATTACAGTGACAAGCATGCTATTTGCCTCAAAAGGAAGAAACAGAACTATTTCACAAAACACATTAAGCCAGAGCTTATCAGAATAATCATGTATGTATTTTCACTACAAAACAAATTATAAAGAAATTACTAGTCTCTTAGGTTGGTGGTTACCTTTGCTTGATACAGCCCAGAAAGCTCTGATCTGGGCTTATCAGGGATTAAAATAACCTTAATTCAAAGCTAAGATTGAGCTTTGTTTTAATTCAGTAGTAAGCTGCAGTAGGGGTAGGCTAATTGAGATTCCTCCTTCTCTATAGTTTTTTCAAAACTCCCATAGGCCATTTGCTTCCTCTTGCTCTCGTAAGTAGCTTTCTTCAGTTGCACTGATTCAACATTTAAACCCTATACTGCTGTCAAGGCATTACAGCTGGCTGTGCACAATCAGACAGAGAAAAACCTTCACCCTGCCAAGCATTCTGTTAAGTGGTCAGATGGCAAAGCAGGCTTAGGGAGAGCTCTCAGTGAGGCAGCACTGCCTTGGAGTGTGCAAACTAATGCAAAGCTGCACTTTCTGCAGCTGAAATTGTGCATCACAATACCAGACATAAATTTACCATTTTTTTTACAAGTGGCAATTACAAGAGACTTTCCAGTTGATACTTTCTTAAGATCAGCGGTACTAATTTCAAAGTAGGGTATATTAAACAAAAATAGCAGCAAGGCCATCTTATGACATCATTATAGGTAATCAGACAATATGAGATTTATATATATTTTTGCATAACTTATATTAATAACCTTTCAAATTCCAGCTGTACTACACAGAAGAAATATCTTTATGTCTAGCAGTAACCGCTATTAATCATTAGTATTAATATTCCTGAGAAACATTACAGGTGTTTTCTTCATCCAAAAGTCAATCAAATAAATTTGTTTTTCAAGGAATTAGGAAAGCTTTAGTCAGAGAAAGTTCCCAAAGCTTTCAGGCTTAGTTCACAAGCTACTCAAAAGTTACTTGAGATTCCCTCCTACTTTTACTGTTAGGAAATATGGAAGAACATAACAGAGCAAAACAGCTGAAAAGGCCAAAAAAGCAAAATCTGGAAAATAAATTTACCAAAAAATGATGAATGAAATGTACCTTTGTCAACAAAAATAGCTACCATTTACAATCACACTGGAAGGATTTACTAAAAGTTCATAAGCTATATAACAATATGCTCAACACAGACCAATACAGCGAGGAGCTGCAGTAGAAAATGACTGTGTTGAGCTTGCCATCTTTCTCCTTAAAGGAGATGAAGAACAGCCGTTCAGTTCACTGTATATTGTACCCCAGGACATTTTGAGGGCTTAGGACCTGAACCACAGCTGCTGCTACATCTCTTCTCTCGTTCATGAACATGACTTATCACAAAGCCAAGAACTAACACGAGTGTCCATCAGAAAAGGCTTAAGTTTATGTTCATGCACCTATTTGTAGCTGAAGTGGTTGGACCATTTAGCTCAGAAAAGCTTAAGAGAAGCACGTAAAGACAACATAAGAAAAGGTTACATTTTCTCAAATGTACTAATTATATAAAATATTTTGGTTGCAAGAAAACTTCCTGTTAAGTTTGCCTTTGATTATTCAGACTGCTGCAATGAATCCCAAACTACTGAAATGGTGTGCTCCAAGCTTCCTTAGTACACAGAAGGCCAGATGCACCTTCTTCACACAATTATTTGGCCCATTTCCTAGATGCAGGCTCTACCACATTACCCCTTCACAAAACTTCAGGTTGAGCAGCCCCACTGTGTCAGATTGTCATAACCAGTCCAGATTCCAAAGAAATTCCAATAACTTCACCTACCCTTTCCAAGTCTTCACCAAGGCAATAACTGCCCAGTATAAATTTTCTTCCTTAAGCACATGAGACAGGGAGAACACAGACTATGAAGAGCCCTTCAAATTTTACTGCTCTGTAAATGAAGTACATGACAACACTTATCATTCAGAAAGCAAGACACCCTTTGCTCACCTTTCTCCCACTTCCAATGTAAGTTAACAGATCTCTCTCTACCGATCCAGGCAAGCAAGATGCCCACCTGTCAATCACAGAGCTTGAGCAATTCTGCAATATACTCTTCTGTTAAAACGAGGTTTAGAGACTCCTACAGTACTATGGCTGAGTCACTCCATTTGGTCAAATTGGCCTTTACCACGTGACCATTCCTTCTGACAAGTTTGTCGTGTGAAATGATATGCAATGTGCTGCAGTGACAGGTTGATTTGAGCGTGGTGCAGGATGACTGACCTTTAGGAGAAACAAAAATGCATGCTCCAAATTAAACTGGGTCTAAGAAATAAGCTGGGGAGCAAGACCATTTGAGTTGTGTGTACAGTCTCTTCTGTTTGCTAAAGATTTGACTTCACATTTGGCTTAAATTATTTGAAAGGAGGGTTGACACCAGAAGGACTCTCTCTCTTGTGGCATGCTCCTGAGCCTTCTCACACTACCAGCAGCCAGTACCAGCAACCGAGCCAGAGCTTTTGAGCCAGATTAGGAGGTGATCTGGCTTTAGAGGGTTCCTCCCAATCAGTGAGCTTTCAGTCAGATTGTCTCTCTGAAGTGCTGATCAGATGGCTGCATGGCCACTTGTGCCAATAGATGGGAGCTGATGGGATCCTTTCAGGGGGAGGAGAGTTTCAGATTACTAAACAGAACATGAAACTGTCCTTACTGAAAGCTGTTGCAAAAGCATTTTTGAATTCTACTACTCAGCTTCAGTGCAGCTTAAAATTTCTAAAGTGTCCTTAAAAAAAAAAAAAAAATGTATTCAGGCCACATATTTTAATATACTTAAAATGCAATTTGAGAAGATTTTTAAAGGAAAGAATAAACATATACATGGTCAATATAGTCAGAAAGTTCACATATCAGGACATCTACTATTTGAACTAGCAAGGAGATACATCACAGCACCAATTCCACAAACTGGTAGCAAGGGAAAGCTGTCACTTCAAATGGGTAATGGATTTTTATGTGATGCTGCACATGATCAGCATTTTAATTCATTTCTCCCTGGTGCTGAAAAGCTATATCCATCCTCCTGTTAATTCTCTTGGGAAGACGATAGGTAAAGAAAGCTAGCTCTGGCTCCTCTCATTTTACCAGCAAAAATAGAGTAAAAGGATTACTTCTAAAACCAACATAACTAAAATTATTTCATGGGCACGCACACACACACACACACAAAACTACACAAAACTTCTCACACAGAGAGAATTAGCACAGCTAATTCAAAAACTAGATGCATACACTGCAGCTTCAAAAAGCATCCAATTCATTGGAAATGCATGTCTCTACCCTATCGTCACAAAACAGGTCCACCACAAACGTAAAATTGATAAAAAAGAATCTGAAAAGAAAATGAGCTTTGCTTACATGCTGTAAACACAAGATTAAAAAATTGTCCTGCATTAGAAGCTTTTAAAGAATCTAAAGCTCTCTGGAGTTAAGGTCCTGAATATACACCTCTCCTCTTAGTCAATGGGACACAGAAGTAGTTAGTAGTACCAGAAAAGCACACCATCTTCCTATTTAATCAATAAAGTACCTGATTTGCAGAAATATCATTTCTGGAAAATTTCATTAAGAATTTGCTTCCTCAGGTTTCTCCAAAGTGTTACTCATTCCTTTCTTAGTCATTTGTCAGATTCAAAAGGAAGAGGATGTTTTATCAGTTTGAACCAGATATGAAAAAAGAAAACAATAAACAGCACACTGACATTGGCATTTAGCCAAACCTACACCACCACGAGGAAGCAGATTCTCTCTCAAGCTCTTCTTCAGAAAAAAAATATTTTCCGGTCTATTATTTCATGTAATGTAAAAGAAAAGATACTGGGTAAGTATAGTATCATTGAATATGATTTATGGACTAGCTGACACAGATAAAACTCAGCCCAGCCAAAACTGCAAAATCAAGTTTACAGGCACTGAAAGTCAGTCTTTCAAACAAGGCTTCACTTTTTCTATTGATTTGGAAGAAGCAACATTTTTATCTCCATAATCCAAGAAAATGCTAAGAGCATAGGGCTTCAAGGGGTCCAGCACTCAAGCTAGCCACTTGTAGGAAGATAAAACAGCAAAGTATCTCCCGTACCGCTTTGGTTTTGCCAGTGTATTATAGGTATGGAAACTTACCAGAAATAAGAAGCATTTTGAAACAGCAGTCATGATACCCATATGGTAACCATTTTAATCTGCCAGAATATGGTTTATTTATATCGACAAGCAGTGTTAAAAGCCATCAGATAAAAGGCATTTTAAGTTAGGAGTTCAATGATTGCCTACAATATATATTACAGAAAAAGATAATACAGTACATTTTTTTCTGGTATGTTTAAATTGAGTATTGTTAGCCTCATGCTACAACACATCATTTAACTTATAAAAACATATTTACCACATACACCTGCAAATTAACAAGTCCCCATAAAGAGTAGAATGGAGCTAGAAGCACTAGCAGGCAATGCAGCGTATAAATTGATTAATATATGGTGTTAACATATTTCTCAGCATTGGCCTGAGGCAAGCCACTTTGGACAAATAATAAGACTGTTTAATACTAAAGATGGGTAACAGCTCCCTGTATCTTATTGTCCCACAACCACAATAAGCACAAAATAATTTGTCCAGGTTGGGTTATTTTTTAATCAACTTAAAAATCCATTCAAAAATTATATGCATCCTAGAGCTTATTCTTAAATGTTACTTTACTCATTATCCCGTTTCTTAGGTATGGTTAACCTTGTGATCTAAACTTTGGGGCAGTGGGAGGGAATAAGCTGCTATAGGTTTATGTAAAAAAACTACCACTATGAATATATTTAGCAACAATAGGCTTTCATTGACAAATTCAAAACTTTTAAGTCTCTAGGACTTGAAAGAATGAAATGCATTAAGTCACTGGTTCTCATGCTTACGTAAACAGATCAGACGTGCTTACTGGGGCTACACAGACTGAGCCGTACAAAGACTACAGACAGTTATACAGGCTTTTTTGCACCGTGTTTCTTTAAAAAACAATAATTAACTTCCCTTCTTTTTTCTCCAGTATAACCTGAAAGCCTGAAAACTTGTGTTCTATTGTCACCCAGGTCTTCAGGGGGCTCTAACAGAAGAGAATGAGGGTTTCCAAAACTTAAGGAACACAGTCTAAATTACAAAGCATTGTGCTTTTGTTTATGAGAAGTGTTTCGTTGATGGTCAAGGTCCATTTAAACACAAGAACACTTTTCAGAGCTCAAACGTTTTGATAAGACCTTCTGTATTGCCAGTATTTACCTCAGGTTGTTAATATGGATAATTCCAGTTCTTTAATTCCTAGCCTCCTCTGTGATTTGCTTTACCTTCAGACGCAAAGTAAGCATGCTGTGTCCTATTAAGTTCTCTCATCAGCACAGAAACTTCTAACACTAGAATCAGACTTGGGCAATGCTCTCCTGCACAGAGGAGCTCAGGTGTCCTATGTTTTATACTGCCAGTGTGTTTCCAAGCAGAAAAATGGCCTCCAGAAGTTCCAACTTTCTCAGAAACATCATCTGATTTGATAAGCAGTTACTGCTTCGGAGTATCAAAACGCAACTGGACAGCACGTGTACTAATTTGGTATCTTCTACAACAGCTAGCACAACAGCGGTTCATCCCAAGTAAGATTTTGAGGCACCACCCGGAAAATCCAAATGCTTTTTCCATGGGCTCTTCTTGCTTGTTAACCTCAAAAGCAAAGATATGACACAATCTAATTCAAATAATAAGACTATTTAATACTGAACTTGGGTAACAGGAAACGCAGGAAAACAAGAGAGTGCATGTACTAACATACTGGCACTGAGGCAGATGACTCCTTTTGTGAACCTACCCACCTATCCAAGAAAAGTTAATTCAGGCACAGCACTCAATCAAATAACATTGTTTCAATATCACATGGGATGCTTACAGTTATAATACTCAGTTCCCTCAATACTCTAGCACTCTGTGAACTACATTTAAAGGAATTAAATTAATATCACAAAAAAACTGTTGCTTCCTTGAAGTCCTAACAGCTGATTCTGTCTCATCTTTATAAAGAACACTCAAAAAATAAGAGTGCTAGGTAAATCACATCATAATTGCCCATACAGAAGGAATCCATCCACACTTGAAAGAATGTTTTAGGCAACAGTCAATGAGAAGTATTACTAGAGTAAACCAGAAGCCTCCTGTTCCAAATGCTTTTGAGGATTGCTATCTAATACAATTCTAAGTTTTCTAATCCAGAAAACACAAAGTTCTGCTGTTTACATTTTGTTAAGCAAACTAGTAACGTTATTAATCTTACTTATTACCTTACTGCATCCCTATACCAGTGAAAAAATACTTGCTTTCACTGTGGCAGTAAAAATCTACTGCAAGATCACAACCCAACGAAATAAAAATGGACCAAATGTCAGTGTTAAACGAAACATAGCGCCCTACTTTTTGCTTTGTGCCAAGCACTACACTTAGTGCAAAGTGTCCTTGCACCTTTTCATCTATTTTTCCTCAACAAACTACACAAAAGCAGAAGCAAAAAGGGATATTATACCATCTATAATTATATGCCATATATATGCTTGTCTATATGTGTAACAGATTAAGACCAAAATAGCAACTGAAATGAAAGCAAAGACTTTTTTTATGTGACCTATGTGGAACCTAAACATTCTTCCCTTGAAATATCGACCTTTGTTTTGAATGTACCACTTCATCTGAAAATGAAAAAAGGGAGGACAAACACTGGATGTATATTAATCCATGAACATTAAATTAAGTAGAATCTGGAAAATTATAAGGATATACTTCATAAATGGTTATAAGTAAACACAGTAATGTTTTATACTTTTTTTTTTAAAGTAAGTACATATGCTTGCTGATCAACTGCAGTACTCTAAGTATCTGCAGAAACACTAATATCCTCTCTGAGTATTCATGGGGGAATAAAAACAGTTCTAAATAAAGTTAAACATTCCAAAGGCAGGAAAGCACACACGAGATTAGCTCATATTGTACTGATGAAAATCTGGACCAGAAATCAGAACACACCCATAGAAAAAAAACATGTTTTACTAACAACTGCTCTGAATAGAATGAAACTAAAGAAAACACTGTAAAGGAAAAGAAAATTTGTCTTATTAACACACTTAAGCTTTCAGTTAACATAGAGTAACCATTTCTTACTAAATATAGACAGTCAAAATGTTTTAGTTCAGTTCTTAAATGCGTAGTGTGAAGCTCAAATAAGGGGGGGGACCATAATTTGAGGATCAGAGCTCCCACTAACTTCAACCACAGCCAGACAAATAAAGAAGGGACCATCATCCTTTAATTCAACAATTAAGGGTGAGATATTACTAAGCAAATTTGGAATTTTAGTATGAACTATCAAAGTACTTCTTTCTACTGATACGTAAGTTATTAGTTTAACAATCCTCCTCTGTTATTTGAAAAGGTTTATTGTCCTAGCTGGAGAGAGTTGGTGGATTCATTACAGCTTGCTTATTATGTTCTCTTGCTGTACTATTAAAATTCCAACAGAACTAAGTGTGTAGCAATTAAAAAAAAAAAAAAAAAAGTTCTTATTTGATTTCTTCCCCCACATACAGAAATATTCCCTTTTCCCCCACTGGAAGCTACTTTAAATCTTTAAATTCCTAAATAATGTGCATTGAAGGCATTGAAAAATACATCCTTTAACAGAAGTACACCTGAATTATTTCAACAGTTCTTAGCATGTTTAAGTAAAACTTAACTGTTACACACACAGTCTTTAGAGAGTTCAAATATATTTTAATTGAAAGATATGCTGGGCAATTAAAAAATAGAGGTGCTAGAATGTATTTTAAAGCACAAGTAGTTTTCATGCTAGGTTCAAAGAGCTGTACAACTATCCTAGACAGAACAGACACTGAAAAGCAACTAGTATGAAAATCAAACTCCAAAGCCACACTCAGAGAGAGCCAAAGATTTGGTAAACCAGAACAGCAAAAATTAATTAAAAAGACAGAGAACACACAAAGAATCAAACCTAAATCTTAAACACACCTTCTTCACAAGTAAGAATGCTAGAACTTCTCATTAGCATCAGATTAAGCAGTTTTTCACTGGCAGACAGAACTGGAATTATTAAAGGGAAGAGAGAGCTTGTTTAAACAATGCTTACCAGAACTACCACAGGACTCTCCACTTCTACTTCACAAGGACCTGCATCCTTGCACTGCTGCGGAGACTCTATAATAAGCTCTTTCTTAGGATTTCTGTTTGTTCTTGCCTGCATTCTTTGATTGAAAATACAAACAGCAACAAAACCGTATGCTTTTTGGCATCAAAGTAATCAACATGCCAGTGATTCAGTGAAAACAATAGCTTTTTCCCTGGCACAAGCAGCAGAAAGTACAAACTAGTCTAACTTCTCAGCTGCAGTTTGCTAAATCTGTCATGGTGGGAATGCATGACAGACAAAGGCCAGCCCCTAAGCATGTTGTATTCCTCTGGAAAAAAAAAAAAAAAAAAAAAAAAGGTGGATCCATTTTAAGGTTATGAGTCAAACACAAAAGAGAATATGCATTTCTAAATTGACCATGTAAAACAGTCCAAGTCTTTTACAGCACTTACAAAATCAAAAATGTTTTTATTGTAAAAATTAGGCACTTATTAACAACTGGGCCTCTTTAGAAGTATAAACCCCTAAGTGGTTTTTTTTTTTTTTCCTCCTTACATTAATATCACTTACTCAGGTACTATCAACAACCAGCCTCTAACCAAATACATTCTCCAAGACCAACGCCCCAAACAGATACGTTGCTCTTTTTTCAGCAGTAGGGTAGGGATGCTCTTTTTAATCTTAGTGCTAAATCCGTATTAAAAATTTACCTTAAGATCAAATTGCCTTCACAGTAAAAATCTTATATAGTCTACAAAAATACTAACTAAAAAATAAAATTTACAAAATAATCTCTTTATACCTTCAACTTTTAAGCACTTAACTCTTCAAGTAAACTACCAGTCTCCCTCAGCCTCTTTCCTCACTTGAGCCAGTTAGCTCATTTCTGTCTTGCACGTTATTAGTGCTCTCAGCTCATTCCTCCCTCCTAAGAACCCTCCATCACTGATCACCCTCCAAAAAAACACTGAGAAGACAACACAACAAAATCTTCACATGTTTTGGCTGAAGTCACCTGAGAGAACCTCAGCTCTTCAGCTGCGAAGACAAGCCAGCCATCACTCGCTGCCTTTACCTTCCATAGCATTTTCTTTTTGCTGACAGTAGAAAAGTGTCTCTTGGCCTTGTGATTCAAGGTGAACAGTGCCCGGTGGTTAGTATCTTCCATTCCTGTCCTTAACTGCAACATAAACTCAAGTCATGCTTCAACTCTGTTTTTGTAATCCAATATACTCTCCTACTATACTGCTACTTACAGACACCGTTCAGCATACACACACACTAGCAAAATAGGAGGCAGCAATTTTTATCGGGATCATTTCTGTACCTAGCTGATAGTTTTGGTAATTTTGAAGATTTCACCAAATGAGCTCCCCTATGCAGTAGTTTTGGCATATGATTGTATGCTAAATTCCTCCTGAAAAAAATGAACTGTGATGAGTAGTTTTCTCCAGGTTTTGAGAAGGATATTTTGGTTTTCCCTTTGTTTCTTTTTAACACTAATGAGTTGCAACTTCCAAGTGCACAAACCTCAGTGGCTGTATTTACCAAGCAAAAATACATCTGAGAGAAAATTCAGCTCCCCAGAGAAGCACATCCCTATTTTAGACTCCCTGTGCACTAGAGCAACCAGACAGCTGTGGAAAATAAGCCACCACCTTCATTCAATTCTCAAGTCTGCTCCACTTCTTTGGACAGTTAATTATCTCACCTCAATATAACTGACATCCTAAATTTAACTTGACATGAATTTTTATCTATTCTCTAACAGAAGAGAAAGTCACCTTAATCTGCAGAAAGCAGATCAAGTTGTGGAGAAGCACAAATATCCTCATTTACTGCTAGCATTTTTAAGAAGGCACAACTTCAGGCACAGGTTTCTTACACTTCAGACGTAACATCTCTTTCTCTTCCCCTTCTCTCTGCTCTCACACCTGCAGAAGATATTACTTCAGCTTATTGCAATCATGAAATTGAGTCCAACCAGCAGTTTGCCCATCCCATCCACAATGCAAGCACATTTCTAATGAGTGAACTGAAAGAAATAATAGTTTACTACTAGTCAAGACAATAATGATTTACTATGCTTCTGCTTTTTTCTCTAGGAAAAACAAGTTCAATGCATTTACTTTTTAAGCAGTCTCTCTAATATATAGGCACTAAACTCTAGAAAATAATACTCTATAAAGCTGCTTTAAGAGTTAAGAAGGAAACTAGCAGTTTAGTCAAATTTACAAAAACAGGTCTTCCTGTGTAAATCAAGGTAGACAATAGTTCAAGAACATTTAGTTACACTTTACTTTTATTTTGCACCAGCCCCTTTTGTTTTCAGAAAACGGAAGTACAGAACAGCTTAGACTAAATTATACCATTACTTGAGGATGCAGCTGCCAAACAGGAATTTGTTTCAATGAGATGGGCTACAATTATACTCAACTGCAACCAGAAATGCACAACCTTATTATGCACAAGGCACTTGCAAACACTCACACTAATAAAGACTTAAAAATATTATACACTTTAAATAGTATTTCTTGTCCTTTATTTAACAGAGGATTCTACTTTTAAACTGCACCATTGTTTTATCCTCATCAGCTACTTCTCCTGAATGCATCTGGATTACTTTAATTCAGTACAAATGTGATTTTCTTTCCCCATGTTCCCAAAACACGATGAGGGACAAAAAGAAAGCCAACATTTTTATAACATCAATTTAAAGATACAAAAGTTATTTTTTCCTACTGAATGGTTAATGTATTTTCTAGCTTGCATTTCATTAACACACATCTACCATTAGAGGACATTCTTTTATTTAACAACAAAACTGTGAAGCAGTACCTCCAGAGCTATGTCCTGCATGAAATAGACCTTAATTGCTAGATTTATGTGTATTTCCAACATTTATTTTCTGCTGAGGACTTAGTGATTATCTCAATAATTTAATTCACAAAAAAATACTTAGGAGAAAAAAAACAAACCCAAACCAAACCAAACAAAAAAATCCACACCACAAAAACATGAGATGCTGCTTAGCCAGGCACCACACAGTCAGAAGCGGTGTTACTTTAATCAAGAGCTACATTAAAAAATTTTACCAATAACATGTTATAATTCAAAAAGTGAAAGATGAAAAACAGGACTGTAAGTCATGCTGCAAATTTATCGTCTTGTTACAGGACCTGTAGTTTTAAACCATTTAACTGCAATAAAAAAGAAGAAGAAAAAAGATACTACTCTATTTGTTGTATCAGGCAGTTACCTGAATAAGGATCAACAGAGAATCCAGGAAAACAATGCACGTACAAGAAGAATGTCACTACACAGAAGTTATTTGACTGCATTTCCAAAATGGCAGATCCCCAAATTGCAGGAAATCACTAGCTAAATAGAGACCTATGTGCAAAATAACTCAGATTATTATGGAAACAATGCATTTCATCTTTTTACAAACACAGTGGCTTGAAGGACTTCCTATGGTACTTTTAACACCAGTACTTTTCATGTTACTTCCAATGGCCAAATAGTTGGCTGTCTTCTTGTATCATATACCCTTAAGGAATTGCCTGTGTAATTACAAAATTACACAGGCAAAACAGTTCTCAGTGTTCCCAGCATACCTCAGTGATTCATCCAGCAAATTTGCTGCCCAAAAGACAAGTTCCCTACATACACCCTCTTATTCCTTCAAATCACTTTTCACTCCAAGAGCTTGCTTTCCTAATGCATAATACCACATAATGATTAGTAAGTGATAGCAAGGGAACAGGCAGCATATGAGAATTTCCTCTGAACTTTGATGGAAGAAAGGATGACTACCCAGCCTCGCTGTAAGAACAAGCTAAAACCTGAGTAGTTTGGTTTAATGGCACTACTTTTGCTCCAAGTCCCACTTATAATCTGCATCAAGATCAATAAACCCTGTTGAGTGGCCAATATCAGCAATCACTAAATCTACCAGCTAGAATTACAGCCACCAAACTTGTCTCTGTTAGCTGTTCTAGGAAAAGAATTGTTGCTTAACCTGTAGCAACTGGGGGGAGAAGGGGAGGAAGGAATAATCTTGCTGTAGGTTTGCATGTCCTGTGTAAGTGAAAACAGAAGGATTTGACATCATTTTACTAAAACCCTACACCTGTTCTATACTCCTTTGCAGCTCTTTAAATGCCCTGACAGCAGCTCTCAAAAAACAACTTTCAAGATGACTGGAGGGCTTTTGATGCTTTGTTTTGTTGGGGGTTTTGGAGGGTGGGGGTTTTTTTTTTGGTTGGTTGGGTTTTTAAGGCAGTAGCTCATATGGAAATATGGACCCACTTCAGCAGAATGACAAGCACCATTAAAAGCCAATACTTCTTGCTCTCATCTGTATTAGTAAGAGATATTATAGCAGTGTCCTCCCACACTTGGCAGCCTGCCTTGCAGCCATATTAAAAGCATAACATTTCACATGTCAGTGGAAGATTAAGTGTTGCAGCTATACATATCTTAATACTGCTGAGTTTCGTAAGTGACCAACAGATACATGCTTGCCCTGGAAGAATATATTCACAAGTTCAAGAGAAAGGCTCAGCCAGCTGGTAGCAGATGGAATACAGCATGCAATTCACCTGGTGATTCCATGCCATACACACGACATTCAGATGAAATCGAAAAAGTCACAAGAAAGTTAGTTCGGAAGACTCAGTCCTCCTATGGCAAATACTGCAAACGTGTAACTTGCAGTCCCACCAATAGGGAGTACATTCTCTAGCAAAAAAACAATCATAAAAAGGACAATAAAAAGGGCAACAAAAAGAGAAAAAAAGATAAAGCATAAGACACAGATATGAGTGTGCTATATATTATGTAACTTTTCATGTTGCCAACATTATAACTAAAATACTCCCATTTCACTGACTTTCCTTGGTAAAGCAATAATTAAGCCCATTCTGGAATAGGTTGAATAACAATCCCTCTTTGGGGAGGCATCTCTTTATATCAAAATTAATCACACAAATCTCAAATTTTACATTATAGTTAAAATTACTTTCAAACCATTGTTTTTAGGGAGAGAGTCAAGTAGCCTGGACAAGACAAAGATGCTGAGATACCACATAGAAGAGGTCTCTATCATAAGTAGGTTGCATTGGTGAAAAAAAGGTAACACCAAGGTACAGGTCTGTATGACTACTTAAGAAGCTGGAATAAAAAACTGATCTGCCTGGTTTAGTG
Organism: Haliaeetus albicilla; assembly: GCF_947461875.1. Lineage (NCBI taxonomy): Eukaryota > Metazoa > Chordata > Aves > Accipitriformes > Accipitridae > Haliaeetus > Haliaeetus albicilla. Next base: position 6,906,047 of record NC_091497.1, on the reverse strand, counting down.
GCAGCATAAAGTTAAAGGATCCTCACAGTCAGTGTTTCTATTGGGCCCATAGAGTTTTTACATTTTTTAAAAGCTCTTTATTTCATGGAATAAGAATTTGGCTAACATTGTTAAAACCAACATGGTATATCTCATTAATTTCCCTCAGCTAGACATCACTATCTGTCAGATAACAGATAAACAGTAGCTCAGTTTGGACACTCCTACTCTGTGACAAATACAAACTAAAATAAGATTAAAATCACAGCAGAGCTAAGCAAAATATAGATTAACTTAAGTCTTGTCCATGTTACACTTTTGCATACTGTTACCTATGAAGTATCAAGGTGCACTACTTTGACTCACTGGTAACCGATTCATTTCATACCATCTTAGTAGATATCTTTCTGTTTTCAGTGAAAACCTGACTTCCTTATGGTTCCAGGGGAAAGAAAAAAAAAAAAAAATAGTAAAAAAAACCACCAAAAACACAACAGTAGAATTTAGTCAGGATAGGAGACTTCAAGATTAAACCCGCACTTCTGCTAAAGGATTTAACTATTGTTCTGACATACCTCCTTATAGACAGGACATGTACAAGCAGACTGACTCTGCGAACAGTATTGGACTAAAGATGGCTTTTTTTCCTACTGGACAGTACCCTACAATTATCAGAGACTAATAGGACAGCACAGATACCAAACCAAAGACAAAAAGCAAGTCAAAACCCCAAGTTTGAGGATCTCTCAAACTGAAGCTGTTCTGTGCCAAGCAAGTCTGAGGTAAGGGTCTTCCCACTGTGTAACACCAATCTTACAAGACTTTTTCCAGGAGCTATTTGCTCCTTGAGGAGATTGTTAATTCACCTCTGCCCTTCGGCTGAAGTAAGAGTGCCTCTTGGTTTGCCTCTACACTGCAATACAAATCTGTCTTGGACTTCACACTATAGAGTTCTAAGAATCAAGAACATTGCAAAAGTTAGCAGTTGGCTCCCCGCTTTACTTTTACTGCATTTAATTTCATGACAGAACAGGATATCTGCATCTGTAGATTATTCAAATAAGCATTTCAGGCTGTTCCTAAGGCAGCTGGAAGGAAGTATTAATCAGGAAGAAAGAGCAGAGGAGTTGACTCCTTTCTGTGTGTTCACTAAGTCTAGGCTCTAGTCTTGAAAACACCACCCATGCAGCTTCTCAGCCACAGAAGCATTCTTTCCTCTCCTCAAGATCAGACAAGGCTTTAAAGGGTTTTTTTTGTTTTGGGGGTGTTGGGTTTGGATGGGGTTTTTTTGGTTGTTTGGGGTTGTGTTGTTGTTTGTTTGTTTTTTAACTCTAGACATTTTGCTTGCTTTCTATCTAGCTCCCCCAAGATGCCCTGCTGCTATGTTCAAAGGGAACACATTCTCTACCTGGATGCAACCTAATGCCATGTTTTTGGGGTCGGATATCTTTCTGTGCTAATCCAACCTATATTGTCATGGACAATGAACAATGGCTTACGCATGTAGACTTGACCAACTATCCTCAGATTTCATCCTCAGCCTTAAAGAATTTCTCCTGAGGATACAATGTTTAATCTTACCTTTTGCATGCCAGTGCACTGAATACCTGCCAACCTATGTCTGATACTCCTCTCACGTGCATCTTTCAAAGAAGCATATTTGCTGCAGGAACTGCACATTTGGTGAATTTGTGCTGCAATTTCCCCTCCTGAGAGGGCAGAAGGATACCAGACATTCGAGCATTAGTCCCAAAGGAGTCCAATGAAAGGTCAAAACGAGTGTACAAAAACCATCAGGAGATCTAGCCAAAACTACAAGCCAGCACGTTAAGACACCAACTTTTTACTCACCTAAGGCAGTAAGATGAAAGGAGATAAAAGAAGTGCTCTCATTCAAGTGACCCATGAAAAACTATGCAAGTTAGATGCTATACTCATACATGTCTGTTTCTTCCTTATTAAGAGGCCTAATGAGGTCTAATGCTCCAGCTGCTGATGAATAAAAGCCACTTGTAATAGAGTTATAAGTTGAAGCACGTTATGAAAGTGAAATATCAGACTAAGCCATACAAATTATATGCACACCATTAGAGAATTGCTGCATAAGCTATTTAAGCACATAAAAAACCCCCACCTTCCACTTACTCAGCAGAATTACTTCCTTAAAACTCTCTCCTTTATATATTTCTATTTTATATCTACTAAACTCTTCTACTTTAACTAAACAAGTTGATATTAATTTGTTAATTCAGACAGCAAGAACAGGCCTTAATGTAAGGCCTTTTAATAAATGAATGTTTTAATGTTTATTTTAAACACAGCACATGTTCAATCAAGAAAAGTCTTTTTGAAAAATCATACGCATATAATTTAATATGATTCTGAAATCAAAATATTTGCAACTTGAATGTCTACTGTGGATTTATGTCCAGAATTACATAGCTCACCGCTGTCATTAATCAATCTTCCCACATGCACAGACTTTGGTATATCTTAAAGATGGCACAGTTTATTAATAAACCAAATGACTCATGGGCAGCACAGAAAGAGCAGTTGCACAAAAACTCAATAACACCTAATGATGACACTGCTGCCAAGTCAACAGGTGACATAGACTAAGAAACTGCAGTTACTAGAATATTAAGGTTAGTGGTTCTGTTTTCAGCAAATACCTATATCCACCATATTAAATTACTCCAGAAGTCCAGTTTGAAATAGCGTTCGAAAATGCCCTGCATTTCTTCTCAGAAATTGTGTAAGCACAAATTAAGTAACACTTATTCAAATTAAGGATATTTTCTACATCAGACTTAATAAATTAAAAGGCTACTTAAAATTATTAGGCCCCATCTTGCACATGCTACAGCTACTAAACTACCTTAAGTAGGTTTACCAAACTACAAGGTTCTAAAGCTTAATGAGAGAAATAGCAGCATTGAATAGGCCATTAGAAGCAAACTGAGCAGAAAACATTACAAGCACAAAAAAACACCCAAGCTGCTTTCTGCAATTTTCAAACAAATACAAAGAAAAAAATGTTGATGTCCTTCAGCCCAATCTGTCCCACTTTAGAATTTTCTAGCTCCTCTACCAGCATTGCTAGCACACTCACCTAGCCTCTTCCTTCACTGAATACTTCAAGGGGCTTATTAGCAAAACCCAAATTTTTAAAATGTTGTTAGTTTTATTGTCACTACACTCCATTGCTCATTCTCCATCTTTGTCTACCATCTAAAACAGCTGTTTAGGCCCTAAACCATACAGTAACACTTCACTCCCAGATAGTCATTGGTTATACAATGATTACCAAAAAAATGGAATTTTAATATAAAAATAAAGGCCATGAAGAAAAACCCTCCTAACTCTAAGATACTGAAACACAGCAGAAATAACATGTAATATCATGCTGAGAATGGATTAAGAAAAAAATCATAGGAAAATCAAAACAAACTAAGTAATGTAGATCAAACATACAAGCTAATATTTTGAAAGTGTATCCTTCAACTTACTACAAAATTCAGCAAATCAGAATGCTTTCTCAATATTTGCAGAAAATAATTATGCCCTAGGTGGACATTTGGAAAAAAAAATATTTTCATTCATTTTGGTGCAACTTTTAATAGCATCCCAAACTAAATTTATAATCTTTTACTAAAATATTTATTTTTAACCATGTCGACTTAAAGACCCTAAAAGAGGCTGTGTTCTAGCAAGATAAAGTGTATGTGACAGCCTACAAATGTTCCCAAAGATAAGATACGGCACTTTCATTGCAAGTTTGAATGACATCAGATGGATAGAAATAAACTGTACTCCTGAGAAGACATTCTCACCCAGGCTTCATTTTATCTTTCCTTCAAGCAATTAGAAGAGCAGACCTGCTTAAATAAAACTTTAATTAGATTTAATTTAGATATAACCTTCTGACCTCTGGATTACAGGGGAACTAAGAAAAATGTATGCTAAATCAACTACTTCTGCCTCCTTATTTCTTCACAGAGCAGGAGATTTTTCCTTCAAGGAGAACTACTTCTGGAGAGCTTTCTGTTCACAGGCAATTTTCACAGATTTTCAACACTGGTTTTGCAAAAGAATCAATGTGTTCCTAAATTAAAGGACTCCTTGAAATTCACTGGTGTTTTGACAACAGCTCTGTATCAGGAGATATTTGATCCAAAATAGCTAAATAGACCAGATAGCAGGTACAGCCAAAAAGACAGAGGTAAGAAATTGCAGCTGAAATGTGTTACAGCACAGACAAACAGGTGAAGCCACACACCTACACTTGCACCTGTTGCAACAACCACCAAAATAAAAGAAAACACAGGGAAGTGATACACTGCTACTCTCTTTTGGTCTTGGCCATACAGCTTCTCTTCGAAGAGGATTCCTGTAGTCTTCACCTCCCTGCATGGCTTCTCAGTAAGAAGCAAGGTATTTCTCCTCCTGAAAGCCACCTCTTCAGAGGAGGAAAAGCTGGACAAAATTAGCTTTTATAGCAAAGAGTACAAAAAAATATGTAATTTAAGAGTTCTATGTATATACTTAGACGAGTTTCATAAAATCACTTGTCACTGTTGCCAGGTCTGCAGTACCTTTCCCCCTCTTCCCACTCTTCCGAGAATCCTGCTTCCCCCTCTTCAGTGTAAGTCAGTAGCAACTGCTCCCCAGCCTCAGACAACATCTCAGAAAGCGATGGCCAGTGCCAGCTCTGATTATCAAGAGTGGGACCTTGTAATGAAATCCTCCCTTTTTTTTCCCTTGTAAAATTCTGACTTTTGTTCTTATGGACAACACTAGTCCAGTACAATGAGCAGGAAGTCATTCTGAGCCCTCAATTCTACACATTCTTCCATACTAACCTGCAGGTATTTATCCCAGGAAGAAATTTATCTTGATCCACTAATTCCAGTTAAACCAAGGTGACAAAGCCAGACAGGAAAATCAAAAAAACCAGTATCATTATTTAAAAGCAATTTTGGAATTGAAAAAAAATCTTAAGTGACCAATGTGGAACTTCAATTGTAAATGGCAGACTAAGCATATTTTGTGCTTAATCTTCCCAGTTTGCAAACCAATTCTGTAGGGCTAAATTAAAGAGAAATTATTGCTGGAACAATACCACATGAAACAAAGAAGAAGAAAAAAAAAATACAAAAAATTTTCACTGCGACCTCCAGGTTACAGTGATTCATATTACATATTTTAAAAAGTATTTCTTTGTTCACTCATCTAACTATATGTAGAATTTAAGACCAGTAAAGGTGTTAGGTCTTAAATTCAATGGAGAACAAAAGTTATTGAAAATATTCATTGCCCAGAGTTTAACAAATGTCTAATAACCATCTGTATGAGGCTAAGTTAAAAATGGCTAACATTGTAAAAAGGCTTCTAATACTTAGAGGAAGCCATTTTATTTTTAATATCAAACCATATTAGGAATTTATAAAATGCAATATTATCATGAAGGGTAATATACATACTGTAAATTATTTTAAGCATCTGAAGACAGCTCAGATTATTCTGTATTCTTTCCGGGAAGCTATGTGTGTGTATTCATGTGTATAAATATATATGTGTATGTGTGTGTGCATATATATACACACACACGTATAGGTATACACATACAGATACATACACACACCCCCCTTTCTTTCTTATATTTGAGTTCAGCAAGAAAGGATATGAACAGCATAAAGACAACAAAGCTTTGTGAAATTTCTAAAGGCTTTCCATAACTGCAATTGCACTGCGTGGGTATGCCAGCAGGCACTACAAGCTTGTCAAAATCTGTCCAGTTATTTCAGTGTACCACACCCCTCTTATTCCAACTATCTAGCCAGTGACAAAGCAATTAACAAGCAACCCCAAATTATTTTAAATAAATATTTAAATCCTTAACTAGCCAAATTCTGAAGCAAGCGGTGCACATTAGCTATTGCAATTCCACCCCCTCAAGCCTAAATGCAATACATCTGACGCACAAATGCGTCATTAACCTGGGGGGTACAAAGATGACAGTCTCACTTTAAAGTCTGTTTTCTTTGCATCAGGCAACACCTAAAAAAGCCTTTGAGAGCAAAGCAGGTTCAGAAAACAGTTATCACTCCCTTTAACCATTTTTTTCTTCTAGAATGCTCCTGTATCCCTTTCAGTAAGCTAAACAGAAATAGAATAGTTTCAGAGGAAAAAAGAAAAGAAAAAAAAAGTACTCAAGTCCATCTGAAAAAATAAACCTCAAATCCTGGGTTACTGTTTTCCCAACAATGCATTCCTTAGTTTTTCCAAATAACGTAATCATCTGTTGTTCTTCAATTGAAATGCCAAATACATTCCAAGAGTATGTTCAGAAAGATCTAACAACAGACAATCTTCTATAACAATCCTGTTTGTGGAGAGCAAATTCTTCAGAGCTATTAGTACAAATCTAAAGAATATAATGAATATGAATCCTAAGCTTTAACATTACAGCTGCATGCACACATGTATTACATGCCACATACATGCACTAACAACCTACAATATCAGGACAAGGTATATTCATGTCTGTACATAGTAGATGTTAAATAAACACGGTATCCTGTTTTTAGTTTAGCTTTCAATTAGCAGACAAAATTATTAATGAAACAAGTTTGTATTTACCAGGGATGAATGAATCAATATTCCTGAATCTTCATTTGGCAAGCTGAATGCTGTGTATTCAAGGGCATTGTTTTCCCCTTGCTGTTTGCAAATATAACCACAGTTTCTCTCAAAAACTGTACGAATGCCTTTAAACAGAACCACACTTGTAGTGCAACCCATTCCAAATCTGTTGAATTTTGCATTTCTAGCAGCCCTGATTGCATTTGCAGAATGTCTTCTTCCTTTGCTCGACTCGAATAATTTTCCTGTGCTTCGCAGAAATATTTCTTTGCACAATCTTCATTACGTCCGACATTTAGTATGTTCCTCGACTAGAAACCATCAGCTACTGAAATGTAATCCTATTTGCTTAAGCCAAACACTGCCAAAAATCTAGCCGCAGAAGACAAAAATCAGAGGGTGATGAAAAGCAAAGGATACCTCAACTGTAGAAGATAGAAGGCTTTCATCATGTGCTATACTCCGCAACAGAGATGAAAAGATATTCCAGAGGGTCAGGGAAAGAGCTCCTATATTTCAGAGATCCTTAGAACATAATCAAAGATGAAAGGAAACTGCAAAGATACTGCTGCAGTTTCTGCTGCCAGCCACAAAGAATCCTCATCTGCTGCAAGAAAGCACTCTCCCAGAATGCTTAGCACATAGTTCGTACTGGCAAACATTTCTTTGCTTGACCTATATGTGCTTTTTAGTGTTTAAAACAAAAAACTTCAAAATAAAACACTCAAAATATGAGAGGAAAATTCTTAAATCACTGCTGCTATGGAAACCCCCCCCCCCCAATGTGTTATACAAATCTACTTCAATCAAATCTATATGTTATCAGCATGCTATTATCAGTTCAGGCAAACCACAAGGGAGCTGAAGGCTGTCTACTTTTTCCTTTCTTCCTCTCATGCAAAGTGATCAGTCAATTCCCACCTGCCAGAAATTGACTTTATCTAGTCCTTGACTGCAAATAGTCAATAGTCATAAAAAAAGGGTGGGTGGGGGTAGAGAAAGAACACAGAATGACATTTAAAACACATAAATTTCTTGGGTTTATAGTGAATCACACCTGTACTGACTGAATTTATCACTACAAGATTCTACTCCACATACTGTACTGGTATCTGTCATACAAGTATGTAAATATCTTTGATGCTGAGAAGAACTGTCAAATTTTTTTTAAATACTTTTAAAGCCAAGGAATTTGCGTAAATAACTGTCCCAATCCACACCATAGCAGTATCAATCACCCTGTCAGAGACTGCTGGTCAGTTTTATATTTCTGCTAAACTGAAAGCACTGAGATGTATTTACTTACCAAATTGTAAAACTGGATGAAAGGGTGAACTTACAAACTCAAAATTGTTGCAGTGGAGTTAAAACAAGCTAAATTAAAAGGACTTAAGTGAAGCATGAATGGAGGGAATAAACAGATTAATGATGTCAGCTACAGATTTGCCCCCATGCAAATTAACTTATCTTGCATGCTATAATGAGACATTCAAAATAAATATTTAAGATTTATTAGCATTTTTCCCTGACATCTGGCTAGTTAATACAACTCAGTATGCTTTTCATTACATTTCTAACCTAAATACACCACAATGACATGCAGACACATTGATTTAAAAAAAAAAAAAAAAAAAAAAATCATTATTTGACAGTGATCCAAGTAGTTCCTGCCAGTCCCAGATTCTCAAAGGCAGCAGTTAGCACATTCCATATATTATAAGAAATACAAATTGTGTTACGGCAGGTCTGTTAATAAGGAATAGCTTTTTGCAGGGGGTGAATAAAGAAGGTAATGGTGAAGAATTTGACGTAAATTCTACTCTGAAGGGCAAAGATGCTTCATACATAACCACAAACCTTGCACAGCAATGTCTCTGTACCTTCTTCTGTCTCTCTACCTATCCTACCCTCTTTGAAAACAAAAAGCAGGTCAGTGAGGGAAATGCTTTGCTCCATTCACTAAAGTTGGATAAAGATATCCTTGCAAACGTGTAAGGGAAAAGAGTCATGCGAATTACCATGGAAGGCACCCCCAAAAAATACATTCAACTTAACTGTTTCTAGTGCAGAAGCCTACTTCATTCCCATCTGGAATGTAGGATTACACAGGCCCAACAAAGTTCCGTTTCCAAATGGGATATCAACAGTTAAGAGAACATTAAAAGAAAGCACTGTTTAGATGGGGTTTTGTGCAATTTCAGAGACTTCATACTAGGAAATGTTTCTAGAAACAAAACAAACAAACAAACAAAATAGATCATGCCTTAAGAGAATATGAGAAAAGTAAGTCAGTTTACAACAAATTATCATGCACTAGACAGTTCCTTCAAATACCTAGAGAATGACCTCGCTTTCAAAGCACTAGTAAGGACCTGGAGAAACAGGAAGACAGAAAGATTTCATCTGGATAGACAAACACATGACAGAATCATAGACTAAGTCAGGTTGGAAGTGACCCTGGGAGGTGTTCCAATTCAAAACCAATTAAGAGCAAATTTAATTCTGACTATATCTTGAATAAATTTAGCATCATGTTTCTACACTATTTTAGAAAAGGCAACTGAAACTGACTTGGATCAAGACAGTAGTAACAAAATAACATAAAAAGCATTCCAGATAGAGCTTGGAAGAGAGATAAATATGGGGACAAGAGGGGTGGGAAGAAACCACAGGGAGGAGCTTGACCATATGCTTAAATATTAATATTACAAGAAATCTGAATAGTATGCAATGTAAAGCAGTCTGCCAACAAGCGGACTTTTTCCTAAGACATTAATTTGGTGCATAGTGCAAGCTTCCAGCTTCACTAAGATTGAAATTTAATGATTCCTGCAATTGTAACGAGCAACCACACTGCAAAAGCAGTAAGCGTCCAGACAGAAATGTGACGCAATGTAATATTATCTATTACAGTATTACATCTCAAAGTGAAACAGGAGGCTGGAAAAATTCTTGTAAGGGTCTGACAGAACTTTCTCTACCAATTGAAGAGAGCTAAAAGGCAGCTTACGGTAGGTAAAAATCTTTATCCAATGGTAAAAAAGCAGAACAAGAAATCAACATATGAACAAGCCCAGACTGTACATCATATGAGCAGCAAGCTAGATGTTGCAAACTGCCTTTAGCTGAGCCTGGGTTAGAAAAGGTCTTTTTCCAAAAGGAAGAGGTTAGGGGAGGAAAAGGAAGGCTGTTAAGAGGAGACATCGCTAATGCCTGTCTTCTCTTGGTTTGTGAAAAAGGGTCTGCACCAGAATGCATGCAGACTTAGGAAGAGCTATGCGAATTAGTATATATTGCAAATATGACATCCATAAGCCAAACCACCTGTTTATATGGGGAGCAACAGGCCCCTCCTTGCTATATACACTATATTGAATCTGTACTGACTGCACTATGAGATTCCCAAAGACAAAAAAAGATTCATATAGTTGTGTTATCTTCAAGTTGTTTACAATCATATCTTTTTGAGACATGCTCTCTTGGACAGGTAATAAAGAAGAAGCTCCAGTTCGCCTCCAAAAAATTGTTGGGAACTGTTTAACAGTACAATTACACAATTGCTTTAATGGTCTAACCACCAGTCCTCCTCTGATTACAGTAAATGCCTAATAATCACATTTCGCTTGGGAACTGGAGGACTTCAAATCAACATGTTAAGCAACCCTTAGACAACCAAATGAGTTCCAACAAGCATAATCACACAGGTACAAACTAAACATGTGTGCTAGAAATCAGACAGTTCTAACCAATGTTTCCAAGTTTCCATTTGACATTGGTTAACATTTATGAAGATGGAAGTCTTTAGGGAATCATTACCTGGGCTGATTTAAAAACTTCAGGGGATCCTATGAAATTTTCATTAACAAAATGAGAACTTATTAGAGGCACCTAGGCAGAAATTGAACAGTTGAGAGAATACAGATCAAACTAGGGAGACCTTCAAATCCAATGTGTTACGACATACAACATGGACATTCTGCCTTCAGACATGCCATCACTAAAGCAAAATATTTCATAAAGACACAGGCCCATATCCGCCAGAAGACATACTTCAGGCAGGATTCAAGCATCTAGGTCCTAACATAAGAGCCACAAAAATATCCTTAATCTCTTAAAACATTAGAAGAAGGTGCTTAAATTTTTACCTACATTGATATTTAACATGCCCAAACTGATGTCATCTTGAGAGGAGCGAACATCTGGTTCCTTAGACATCTTAACACATCCTGACTGAATTCAGCTTTCCACAAAACATTACAGTATTTGTAGGTGGAGCACTACCTGGCAGCTGCCTGTGTAGCAGCTCAGAATGCTAGAGATGTGGGCCTAAAGCCACCTCAGCCCGAAGAGATTAAAAACAACATCACTTATCACTCTTTGGAGTGCCTTAACAACCAGATGATAGTATATCAAAGCCAATGTATCACTTCTGCCTGATAAAACTATGCTGCAGGAAAGAACTAAAGACCCAATAACCCTGCAAGAGGGAAAAGAAGTATATATAGAACAGTTCATACTTAGTAGGAATGTTCCTAGAGAAGAGGAAGAAGAAAATTTAGGTGCTGGTTTCTGCCACAAGGACTGTTTCTGCAATGATTGCTTCATGCAAATTTCACAGAAGAGCTTTGTCAGGTAATTCTCTTCAAGAACTCATGTTTCTTTGCAAAGAAGGAACTGTGTTAAAAGCTGCTTTGTGGCCACAACAGTGAGTTTTACCCCATCTTAAGAGTAAAACTCTTAAGCACTTATTTGTCAAAACTAGCGCAGAGTGTCTGTTTGGATATGGATTATTCTTAATAACCCTTATATCCACTTTCCAGAATGGCAAGAAGGAGGATACTGGCAACTACAGGCCGGTCAGATTCACTCCAGTCTCCAAGAAAATTACGACACAAACCCTCCTGGAAGCCATTTCCCGACATATAAAGAGTAAGAGGGTAGTTCCAAGTAGACAACATGGATTTGCCAAGGACAAATTATGCCTGACCAACCTGTTTGCCTTCTGTGATGAGATGGTTGGCTCTCTGGACAAGGAGGTAGCAACGGACATTGAATAATGTTAGCAAAACAAGGCTTCTGACAGTCTTCCATGGCACCCTTGTAGCCAAATTAGACAGATGTGGTCTGAATGAGTAGATAAGGATGACATCCTGTTGGACAGCAAGTTGAACATGCTGAGCAGGCTTCTCAGTACAAGAAAGATACTGACATATTGGACTGAGTCTAACAGAGGGCCATCATGATGGTTTAGGGGCTGCAGCATATGATGTATGAGAAAAACTTGAGACACCTTGGATAGTTCAGCCTTAAGTGAAGGCTAAAGGAAGATCTTATTGCTGTTTGCAGCTACCTAATAGGAAGGCAGAGAGAAGATAGAGCCAGACCCTTCTTGAAGGTACAGTCATAGAACAAGAGGCAACAGACACATAATATTCCATTTGCATAAAAGGATTTTTTTTTTTTTTTTTTAACCATGAGGGTTGTCAACTACTGGGGTTAAAGTATTTCCATCTTTGTGGATACTAAAACCAGATTGGCATAGTCTCTGAGCAACCTGCTCTAACCAGATCTGTTTTGAGCAAGGGATTGTATTAGGCAACTTCCAGATTTTTCCTTTCAACCTGTATGTTTCCATAATTCTGTGGCACTACACTGGATAGCCACATACTAACCACAGAGACAGAGAAAATCTCCAAGGGAATTCCATCGTTCAGAAGACAGCCAGTATGATTACTCCAGGAAGTAGTCTTGAGAATAACATGTTTGGATTCCCATGTAATTTTGACTGAGATTCTGCATGCTTAGCAAGGCCATAGGAAGAGATTTGCATCCAACAGAAACAAAAAACTACTGTGACATTAGAAACACTAAGTATACCACCAGGCTGAAGACCAGAGGCAGTTTATCATTCATACGAGATGCCCCTAATGGCAAAGATCATATCAAAAGTAAAAAAAAATAATGCTTATGAAAATTGGAGCAAGATATAGTTCTGTCATCTAGTCAAGGAAGCTGTCATAGCTGGCTAATACCGCAAGTTTCTCTTAATTGACAAATAAGGAAATGTTTGTGTCTATTATGCCTTTTATACATTTAGAGAAGTGGGAAGGAGGCATAAGTGATGCAACCCAAGAAATGCTATTGCAAATCTTGAATACACGGTATTATGTATGTGCTGATGGGGTTGCACACAAATTTAAAACCCTGCTAGTTACAAAATGCTAAATATCTTAGCTAATAGTCTTAGGCCACATAGTTGAGAGCTGCAGAAAGGTCAGTCTTCTCACAAGTCCATTTTTACATGAGTAGCAATACATTTTCATCCACAGATGAGCACTGGGACCTGCCAGTAAAGCATGCATCTTAAGTTCAAACTTAACTCAAGTATATCTTGGGGATAGACATACCAAGAATAATCCAAAGAACTTTAGGAAGTTGTCCAAGCCAATCTAAACTGAACAAATGAACATTTATTCTTAAGCGTGAGACACAAAACATCTAGCCCTTTTAACTTTTTTACGTTTCAAGCGATAACATAGGATTTCTAGTATTGAAATATGCTCACCGGACTCCATCTAGTGGTCACATAACTTTCAGCTTTCTGAAGTTGAAGTGAGTATTCTGGGCTCTTAAATTTTGATTGATAAGAAAACAACAACAAAAATTTATTATTATTAGAGAGCTACAGAACAAGTTGCTAATTATAGGGCATTATTTTCAGAAACACAGATGAAACCATGCCAGAATAAATAACGGTCAACAGTACAGCAGACCAGACAAAAAAAATGTTAAAAGCCAGTTTTTGAGCAATCTCACAGCGTTCAGAGAAGAGCAGCAGAAACTTCAGGGCTCACGCATCCTTTTATACTTTTAATCCATCTATGGAGGTTATTCAGGTTCAGGTCTTTCTCCTTCCCTTTGTTCCTAGTTCAGTCAGGAACAAGCTCCAACTTCCCCTCCAGCAGACTATTAGCTGCCAAAATATTATGCTGGAAGTATTGTCCCTTGAACTTTACCAGCAAGACTGTATACAGTAGGATTTTTTTTTTTTTCCTATTAGAAACCTCACATTTCATGTGAGGAAAAACTTACTGGGTCATGCCGTATGCTCTGGCTCAATAATTTTGTATATTAATTTCTTCCCAGCCATCTAAGGCCATATACAATACCAGGCAAGTATCTCTGAGGTGGTAACAAGCCTGGCAAGCAAGAATCCCAAGACAATTTCTGAAGGAAACTAGAATAGCAACCTTCAAATAATTATGATGTGTGTCATCTCTTCATTAACCTGAATGCTCTTTTTAAACTTACTGACGTTTGAGGTCCAATATGAATTTAAAATCCCTCTTGGACTAGCAAACAGTAAGAGTGAAGCCTCCTTGAACATTCCTTAAAGGCAAACATACTACCATGATTTTCAGTTAAACCACCTACTAAACCAGATGACATTACACTGCACAAGTATTAGTGCCAGTGCATGCAAATATGCCTGGCAGAAAGAGGTGTGAAATACCACTTCTCATCATCACTGTACTGGGGCAAGTGAGAAACAGGCTAGATGAGGTGACTTTAAATCTTATTTTCACAAAGCTTCAGTTCTGTATTATTCTATTGCTTGGCTGTAGTCACTTACAACCATGCCTACAAACGAGCCTAGAAAGGCATCAAGTGAAGTGCAAGCAGATTCTCTGTCAGTATCAGTGCCCTGGTGAAGAACAGTACTTCTTCTGAAATGAAAGGATATAAAAACTATTATGCAACATTAAAGAACAAAGAGCACAAAATAGCATTAGCAATGCAATCAGACTGGAAAATGGACAGCTACCTTTCCATCACCTGAAAACCAAAGCCTCTCTTCTATATGTTAATATCCACAATACTAGCTAGCATTTGCATTTGACTTGATTTCTTGACAAACCTGTTAAAATGAGACCATGAGCTATCTTACTAGCCTTTGCCTCTCCCACTGAAAAGACCCAGCTCTTTCTGTGGAGCTTCTGTTTTTCTTATTCATGTATGTTTCAGTACTTCTTTCAGCATATGAAGGGCAGCTGTGCCTTGGGTAACTATTAAGGTAGCAAGATTGTATATCTTAATGTCAAAACACAAATATCCAAAGGCAGTGGAGGCTCTGGACCTGCAAGCTGAAACCAAATTAAATGTCTACAAATTCAGCTACATTGAATTCCAGGCTCCTGAAATCAATTACATTTCACTTAGATAACACAAAAATTGCAACGTATTACATTCTGCACTGATGTAACCAGATATTTAAATGCCTTCTCTACTTAAAATTATGCAAGCGTTACTCATTCTGAGTATAACGTGTAGTCGCTTTTTGTTGGGGGATTAATTTTATAGTAGTAAAAACATAAACTCCTGTCTTACCTCTGAATTCACCAAATAACTCCTTCCCATCCACAGAGTACCTGGAAGTACTACAAGCAGTTTAGTCTGTGCATCAAATTTCCAAACCTAGATCAGTATCTGTCAACATGCCATCTCTTTTTAAGTCAATAGCTACACCTGAGTATCAAAAAGCACCCAGAAGTACACAAAGCAGCAGCTAAGGATAGCTAAGGATTATTTATTTACACTGATGGATCTATATTACAGGCTTCCCTGTATTCTAGCAGCTCTGGATCAGCATTACTCCTCCTAAGCTTTGCTATGACTACACTTAAATCTTTACTTTTTTTTTAAATCATTGTGGGTGGTTCTTGTTTTGTTGGGGGAAGAGTGGTGTTTTAAAGCGGATTTTGGTTGCTTAGTCAATTTTAGGTGAGGTCACTTGATATTCCCACTGCACAAACAACTATGTTTCTTCGTAGAAGAAACTTCAAAAGGGACTATTTGATTTCAACTTGTAGGGAGTTTAACTTGTTTATACACAAACCTATTCACCCGTGAAAATTTCAAACAAGTTGAAAAGAGTGAGGTATCATTTTGAAAAGTGAATGGTTTTGTTGATATTTTTTGTCCCATATTTTTTAATTTCTAGTATTCTTTCCTAGAATCATCACTAGAAGAAACTTTTTCAGGAGTACTACAAAAGCAGTTAGGAGAAAAAAAGCCAGTCTAAACCATGTTTCCTTGATGTGCTCTGAATTATAAAGTTGTAATTTCTTCCAGAACTACCAGCATTGACAATATTGTCCATAACAAAGTCTACTTTACATAACCTTTCCACAGAAATCCTGTGAATCAGATTTTTCAGACAATGTTCAGCCCCAACTGACTTATTTCTTCCTCCTCATTGTCTCAAGATAGAAAAATGATCCAGAACTTTGATGTTCTTTTTTTACACATCAATTCCAGGGGCTGAATAACAAATTTCCTTCTTAAACTACCTGACATCCTTTCCTTCAGCTGGTGAGCAGAAAGAAATTCTAGCTGGTCCTCTAATGGGAACAGGCCTTTTTATTCAGAGAGCTCCCCAAACCAAAGCTTGGCCTGGGCCCAGAGGCTTAAAACTAGAATTCCAGATAAGGACTGGATTTACGCTGACACCAGCAAGTACTCCAGTCTGAATCAGCCTGTGATCTGCTTGCTTCCTCAGCACACAGAGCTAAGATTACTTTGTTCTTAAAAAGCAAATTAACACCTTACAGAACAAGTACATGGAAGAGTCCAGTTCTAGGCTCCCCAGCACGAGAGCCACAGACATACTGGAAAGAGTCCAGCGAAGAGCCACAAAAATGATGGACTGGAGCATCTCTCCTATGAGGAAAGGCTGAGAGAGCTGGGACTGTTCAGCCTAAGGAGAAGGCTCAGAAGATCTCATCAATGCATATGAATACCTGAAGGGAGGGTGCCAAGGAGGACAGAGCCAGGTTCTGCTCAGTGGTGCCCAGGGACAGGATCAGAGGCAACGGGCACAAACTGAAACATGGGAGGTTCCCTCTGAACATCAGGAAACACTTTTTTTTTAATGTGAGGGTGGTCAAGCACTGGCACAAGTTGTGGATTCTTCATCCTTGGCGATACTCAAAAGCTGTTTCAACACAGCCCTGGGCAACCAGCTCTAGGTGGCCCTGCTTGAGCAGAGGATTAGACCAAATGACCTCCAGAAGTCACTTCCAGCTTCAGCCAGCCTGTGATTGTGTGAGAGAACCACAGCACCCCTTCACACCACATGCCTTGGAGAGATCTTCCCTGCTGCCTTTTTTTTTTTTTTTTTTCCCCTTCATTCTGGATATGCACCCGTAGCCCCAAGGCAACACCACTACCTTAAATGGAGCACTACTCACAGAATGGAGTGGTTCGTTTCACCAGTCTGAGGTGCCGGATCCAGACAGAGGTTTCAACAAAGGCTCTTGATTCTTTCTTTCTCATATTTCCCTCACTTGAACTGCCTGTGCCTCCAAACCAGGCAGCAATCTCTGGACACAGCAGGAGAACGCAGAAGACAGTATCTGGATTCCCCATTCCTCCTCTCACATCTGATTCATGGGGCACAGATGAGGAGATGACAAACTGTTCTAACAGACACAGTAATTCATCCTTACACCAACAAAGAATCCCATCCCCCACCCCCGCAGTCAGATTAAGAATTTTATTTTCCTAATGTTTCCGCAGCAAAGCTGCTCTTTCTCTCAACCAGTCACAGTGGGAATGCAGTAGAACACAACCTCAGCTACAGATGTTGGATTCCTCTGACCAAACCTTTGTGCTCCAGAACAGTTTTCTTCATAAAACCCCCTTCAGAGCTTCTGCTCAACTTTCTGAAGACCTTTAGACATCTAGTAAACTTTTTTCCAAAGCAGAGTCCATTGCACCAATGAAATTCTGGCCCTCACTTTGTACAAGAAATCTTGTCCATAACATTAACCAGGTTGGTTTTTAAGGCCTCTGAGACAGGTTTGTTGTTGTTTTTTTAATATTACAGGAAGTCTCTATGTTGAGAAAATATATGCTCACTTTTATTCTCACAAAAAGAACTTTAAGGCCCTTTACAGAAAAAAATAAAAACAAAACCATAGCTTTCTCATGATGCAATACCTACCACTATTTCACAGATTATTAAATTTAAGGTATGAAGTACATCAGTGCCTCTGGAGTAAGACAGAATGTAAGCCCCCCATCA
Source organism: Haliaeetus albicilla (assembly GCF_947461875.1). Classification (NCBI taxonomy): domain Eukaryota; kingdom Metazoa; phylum Chordata; class Aves; order Accipitriformes; family Accipitridae; genus Haliaeetus; species Haliaeetus albicilla. Next base: position 6,888,337 of record NC_091497.1, on the reverse strand, counting down.
CAAACCTATCTATCCTCTAAATTAAGGTCTAGAATAAGTTACATGCTCAGAATTATTGGAGTATCTTCTCATCTTTAGATATAAGTTATTTCAAAAATATTTCAATGAGAAAGGCATTGTGTAATACATGGACTACTTGTGCAACTTTATGCCTTTTCTACCTTGCATAATTAATGCTTTTCACGGACACAGACAACCTAAGGGGGAGCAAGGAAGAATGAATTTGCCTTCACCCTCTTTCAAATACAGGAGTTTTGCCTTCAGTGTCTACCTCAATTGAAGTCAACCTCAAAATCAAAACTAAACACTAGCTAAGGAAGAAAGTTTTATGTACTTTTTTAATATATAGTATTTACTTTTTTTTTTTTTTTTTTTTTTTTTTTAAGATCACTGTACTAGGTAAGCTCTTCAACTGCCATCAGAAATTTCAGGTCTAAATAAGAGCTTCCTGGACACCACTGCTGAAGATGTTACACCCTTTCTTTAGCTCCATAAAGAGCCACTGGCACCGAATCACATCTAACAGTTACAGAAATTATTAACTAAAAGCAATATAAGCAATACATTTCTCAGAAGGACACGATCAAGCTTCCTGCTACCTGGAAAACGGAACTCCCCTTATTTGCTTCAATGACTTATTGGTAAATTTTCTTTACTATTTTAAAGCAAACATGCATGAGTTTGGCAGAATCTTAAAGTTACCACAAAAATACAAATATATAGTAAAACTGCCAAATTCACAAATTGTTGAGTTTGCATATACATGCATATATCCGATGGTTATCTAACCTCAGGCACACACTACTCACATGCAAGTGGCCACTCAGTCTAATAACCATACGTGCTTAAAAGTAACTTGAACATCTACGTCTATGCAACAGGAAAAACAGTTGACATTAAAGGCCTGGTTTTGAAAATGAGTAGAAGCACAATGCAGCATAACCAAATGACTACGTTATAAAACATATGTGTTTTAAGTTTATTGCACAAGACCTTCAACAAGGGAAAAAAAATAATCAGAGAGTTGTGAAATTCCCAAGTTTCAGGTGTAATGAGCTCTACTTCCATTGAGATACAAATATGTGATCCTGATTGAGTATTAAAGGGCATGAGTAGGAAGAAGAGAGGAAAAAAGAAGGTATAGTGTGGTATTCTGTGCTGCATGAGAGCTGCTGCCACCAAGAACTGAAAGCCCAATCCAGCATCAACCTACATCTGACATTTGCTGTATTAGAAGCAACTATTTTAAAGCATTTACTCCTCTATTTTAAACTTAATTATCCTTATCTAGTGGGATAGAAAAAGTTCCAGAAAATAATAAGGAAATAAGGTGCAGCTACCGGGAATGATGATCTTGTTGTTGAATGGTTAAACATATTTTTGCTCACACAAAAATTCAGCTGTCCTGTATTTTTCCCCCCTCACATTCCCTTTCTGAACAAGAAGCTTACTCACATTTAAAATTCAAATAAGTTTAATGGTATTTATTAGTAGAAACTTAAGTGCTATAGTCCAGACTCTGAATCCTCACAACCACAGAAATGTCTATCACACCCAGTAAGTTTTCTTAGCAGTATCAGACTTGCCAGAAATAACACGTACTATTCTTGCTAGTGGTTTGTATCCAATCAAAAAGGCTTTTACATGCGCTTTGCTGAAATAAAATTAGCACCTTTATCAAAAAGATCTTATACTCTGGCAATTTTTATTTCCTTTAGGAAAGGTGAGTGGTACATACCATCAACTAACTTCTTCAGGGTTGAGTATCAGGTTTTTTCCCCCCCCAAGTAAAGAGAAAGTTCAACAGTTCAGAAAGTGACTGAATAAGTATTAGCGTTCGCATCAAGTTCCTCCAAGATGAGATGTGTTGGGATGATGCTCATTGTCAGCAACGGTTTTTCCTTTAAAATCTTGAGTGTCAGTTGTCTCCCTGCTTTCACTCATCCATTCATAACAATTTACTTCTTCCAAATTTCTTAACCTATACAATTTCACATTCCATTTACAGAAAGCTCAAGCTTTATCTGTGTTTCCAGCTTTTCCGTACCCATCAGCTCTAAAAGATCCCAGTCCTCCCTCATCCCTTCAGCATTACATACCACTTCTGAATTCCTGCTTTCCTAAAGCAAGCCATCAACTATGTCTTTCTACACAAACACTGCAACTGAAATCTCACAGTTAATGAGGTTCCAAATACTCCATTCATCATATACAGAGAAGCCGCTTTGCAGAAAAGCACACAAGCCCTCTATGCACAGGGCATATGAAAGGATACAGCAATAAGAAATGAAAATACCAAACCAAAATGAATACTACATAATCCTCCCAGTAACTGTATTCTTGGAAAAACACTGTGTTAAAAACATTGTAATAATATAGCATAGAGTGCACCTATCCGTCTTTTTTATGGAGTTGAGATTCACAGAAAGCAGAGATCAGGATTGGAAAGACAAAGCTGACGTCCCATTAAAATCAAGAATAAGTCTTCTTTAAAAAAAAAAAAAAAAAAAAAAAAAGAGAGAGAGAGAACATCAGTGAGTTTGAGATCAAGAGTCATTAGGAGATCCAAGCATTGTCTTTATGATATACTGATTTTCTTCCACATCTGAAAAGCTGAATTTCTACAAGAGTTTTAGAACTCAAGAGCTTTACCAGGTACCCAAAGTTAACATATAAAGCCCAAAGCTGTATTAAGATGTGATGATTTCAGCCTTCAAATACTCAAACCTATTTTATACATCCAAATCAAAAAGGAAAACTGCACAGAACAATCTAAGATTCACTCAGATTTCCTCCTGTTTTCCCCGTATCTCCAGTTTCTTCTGTACAATGTTAATTTCAACACAGGGGAAACAACTTTTGCTGCATTATTTGGTATATTTAAACATTTTCATCATCTGCATATTTGATAATGTCATTTTATTGACAGCTAGGCAAAAGCAGACCAAATCTGGTATGTCAAACATTCTCTTAATTGCTTATTATCTGTAAGTGTCAGCTTAATTTAATATAGGGTGGAACACATTGTTTTGTCACTGAGGTAATTTATCACTAACATATCATTGAACAAGACACCACATATCCCTCCAGTGGTGCTACTGATCTGTATACAACTTGCTTTGGGTAACTCATCACCACTTAAAGAGACCTCTTCCAATTATGTGTAATACTAAAATCGCATTGAAAATTGCTCTTGGTAAGATTGCTGGTTTAAGAGACAGACTTGTCATCCCTGTAGTCTTCTTCCCCAGACATAAATGTATTGGGGTGGCCAGAGGCAAGTCACATGGCTAGCCTGAAGTCAAAACAACATCAACAATGCACAAGACGATATTCAACAAGGATGCTACTGTCAAGCAGAAAATAGCAAAAACTGAACCCAAATAATCAAGATAATATATTGTGTGCCTTATACCACAGTGAAAAGCTGGTTGCCAGATATGAAGTTTTCAGTTCAGCCAACCAAACTGTACTTGTTGGTTCAACAAACTAAATCTAACAGAAGGAATGTATGAGACGTCAAATGCTGACAAGGTAGCTTGCTTCATTCTGTGATGAAAACTAGCTTGGCGAACCACATCTGCTTAATGTTTTTTTACTACTCAGCTGAGCTATTTAGTCTGTCAGTTGGCTGAAAATCTCTGACTTTTAGTTCCAATGAAGAGTAATCTGAAAATTTGAGATACGCACCTACTGACATGCTGTTTTCAGTCCTGTTTCATCAGTATGATCCTAGGAACATTTATAAAGCAGAAAAGACAAGCATATTTTAGAAATATGATCTAATAAGCCTCATTTAAAGATGGGAAATGCCTTTTTTTTTTTTTAAGTCTAGTGATACATTGTTCACAGTAAAAGTGGATGGAACTGTGAAACAGTAGCAACAATAACAAGTTAAAGAATCTATACAACCTCAGAGGTATTAGCGGTTCACTTTTATCTGTTACTGTAAGTAACAACTGGATGATTTGCATCACTGCTCAGTACATTCTGCTGCAGAGATGTACAGCAGAAGCAATATTTGGTTCTACATATCTGGACAGATCACCCACCAAGAACGACTAGTTTGAAATCATTCTTTCGTATCTCCAGGTTCTACACTGCAAGCCTAGCCAATGGAAAACAGCTTCTGTATTTTTTTGGTATCGGAAAACTTCAGTATTTGTTCATAAGCAAGTGATGACAGTAAGACCACATTAGTTACCAATGCTGAATGATGTTTTAAGCAAGACATTTTGTTGACAACCCAGTTCAAAAAATCCTGGTGGGGTGCTCTATCAAAGAGCTTTGAGAGGCAGCTTAGGAAAGAAAAGTGGGTCGTCTTTTCTTCAAAGCCATGGATCTGAATAGATTATTCCACAACCACTATAATACTGGTAAGAATCCTATGTTCATCAGGTCAGCCTAAGAGATTTTTCAGATAATAAAGTCCAGAAACTCCATCAGCTAAGAAACAGGTCAACCTGTCAAACATATAGGAGTAAATATTTTTAAGAAGTCTTTTATAGAAAAAAAAACCCCAAACCAAAAAACAACAACCACACACACACAAACCAAAAAACACTATCCCACCTAAACACCTCCTTTAAAAAAAAAAAAAAAAAAAAAAAAAAAAAAAAAGTACAGTTTCATTCCAAATGCTCAACAAAAAGAGTTACAGTACGTTCAAAGGAGGAAGACAAGGTAAAAAGGTAAAGGTAAACCTGCAATCACTAGCCTTTTATTTCATGATTTAAACAGTATGTGATCAGGAAGACAGGAGTTCAGTGACAAAATGAACAGCATTTATGACAGTAGGAAAGACATAACAGCAGGGGCAAAATATAGCTGAAACAGGAAGGTGAACTTTAGCACAAGATTGTATGGGAGAGAGATGGGAGTTTTGCTCCATGCATCAAGCTAACAGAAAAGAACCACAAACCTGACATGAATGTTAAGTTGCCACAAATGGCAAGTGACTATTTTTGTTTTCTAAAGTAGTGGCAAAAGACCTTAGCCAGAATAAGGTTGAGCCAGTACGCCACTTCCCACCATCACTTCTTTCATCTCCTGAAAATTCTGCAAAATATGCTGTTGTGGCAAAAATACCTGGAATATTAGTGAATACCATCCTATTATGTACTTGGTCAACCTGAATGAATTAAAGAATCGGGTAAGTATTTTCCAACTCATCTCAAGGACACTAATCATAACTGAATTAGGGAAAAAAAAAACTTCTAAAGGGGAAGGTGGGGAGGGCAGGGTTGACGTTTACTGCAAAAGAAACATTTATCCCTTTCATGCTTCCTCAATATGAAAAATATTTTTAAATACATATGTATCCTTCTTCCACTCTCCCCAGGAAAGCCTTGATCCCTGGAGAAGTGTTAACATATATTGGACGTTCATTAAACGTATATGTGCCTGCATCCTGTGGAAAGCTGTCAGTGTTCAGGTGGACCCCAAACTATGCATATTAGGTCTTCTATTATCTATTCTGTGACCCATGGTTAAATAAAGACTAATTTAATTTTAGAGCCATCGTTTTATTAAAGAAAGGTATTTGTCTTTGTATTACAGCTACACCATTGGTTACTCTCGCAACACGTAGCTATGACAAGACAAAGAGTGTTCTGCCAAGCAGTTTACAAAAGTTAGATGTGACCATACTTAGCATTAGCAAGAGTGAAAAGCAAACGACAGATCGGCTTCCAACATCAGGAATCCCAGCACCAAAAACTCTCTACTTACACCGAGTTAAGGGCTTACTAAAACATTCCCCCTGGAGATAACAAAACCACATGGAAAAAAAATGCATGCCATGAATAAGAGCCCCAAGAGAAAAGCGCTGAAAAATCTTGCTGGGGCTGTTTAAGATGTCGTCACCTGGGTACAGCCAGGCCAAAAAACCCATACTCCTCTCTCTCTCGGTCCCAGCTGCCTCAGTTCACCATCTAACACCTTCACACAAATCTACTTTCAGCAGTTTAAATTAAATTAATGCACCCGATTGCAAACTGGCAAGAACAGCTACCATGTGCTAGCACAGCACAGACAGTGGGGACAAACAACGCATTAAAACATTCCTACTACACTTGCCAGCGCTCATCTTTCATTCCGTACGACGCAACAAAAAAAAAAAAAAACAAAACGTGGGTTTAGTTGCAAAGCCCGCAGGCGGTAGCAAGACGAAAAATCCCTTCTGCACCCCTGTCTCCACACACGCGAAAGCGCTTCAGCCGAGTCAGGCCAAGCGCCAGCTGCACCCGCTCCACAGGTGAAAGAAGAGAAAAGGAGGCACAGGCAGGCCCCTCCACCTGGCCCGAGGCAGCGAACAGCGAGGAGGGGGCCGCTGCTGCCCGCAGAGCTCCGCTCGCCCTGCCCGTCCCGCACCGCCTCACGCTGAGGAGAACTTTGCGGCGGGAAGGGCGGGAGCGCCCAGCCCAGCCCGCCGGCCGCCGCATCCCATGGCGCCCGCCTGCCCGCTGGCAGCGTCCCCGCCCGGCCTGCGGTTGTTCCCGCACCTCACCCCGCCCGCGGCAGCCTCCGGGGGAGGCGAAGAGCCGCAAACCCGCCGCGGAGCCGCGCCGACCTCCTTCCCGCTCCCCCCCAGCCGCCGCCGTGACAGCCCGGGCGGGCCCGGGAGGGATCAAAGGGCCCGTCTCCTCCTCCGGGGCCGCCGCCTGCCCCTCCCGCGGCCCCGAAAGGCCCCGGTGGAGGCTCCCCCACCCCGGCCGGAACCCGCGGCTCGGGGCCCCCCGCCGCCGCCGCCGCCGTCCCCTCACGGGCCGCCCCCTCACTCACCAGAAGAACGGAGCCACGCACCACCTCGGAGACGCTCTGCCGCAGTTCGGCCGCCGTGCCGGGCTTGCTCAGCGCCCGCGTGAACTTCCGAGTCTCCGGGGCCACCAGTGCCATGGCTGCCTCCGCGCTCTCTCCGGCCCGGCCCGGCCCGGCCCGACCGCTGCCCTCACGGCCCGGCCGCCGGGCGGCCCCTCACACAGCAGCGGCGGGAGGGAGGCGGGCAGGGCGCGAGCCCCGCCGGCGGCTGCCGCAGCCGGCGCCGCTGACTCCGGCAGGTAAGCCCCTCCCCCGCGGAGCCGGCGCGCGCCGCGGCCGCGCCCCCACCCTCCACCACCTCAAGACCGCCCGGGCGCCAAGCGCGGAGGCCGATCGGGAGGGGGGGGGGGGGGGGGGGAGCGGCAGAGAGGGGCGGGGCCGCGCGCGGCCCCGCCCCCACCTGTTCCCGCGGCGCTTTATCCGATTGGGCCCCCCGTTACCTGCCCGGCTGCGACTCCCCACCCTCATTGGCTTAGCGCGGACCCGAGGCCAAGGTGAGGGGCGGGGTTCGATTGGAGCCGGATGTTCCCGCCTCTTGCCGGGCAGGCGCCGCCCTCACAGCGGGGCGGCCTGTGGTGAAGCGGCGGCGGCGGCGGTGGCGGGCCCCGCCCCGCCGTGAGGGCCCCGCCGCTTCTTCCCGGCCCCCGGCTCCTTTGGGACCCCAGTCAACGGCAGGTCGGCGGCAGAGCGCGGCCGGAGCAAGAGGTTGTCGCCTCCGAGGGCCGGGGGTAAACACGGCGCAAGCTGGGTGGGCTGCAGTGCGGTGCCCTGCCTGCCTGGGCCCCGCGCCAGCTGCTCCTGCTTGTACCTGTACGTGGGTCCGTACCGGCACGGGGCGTAGCGAAAAAGTTAAAAAAAAGTTGGGAAATGGTAGCGCTGCTCGAAGCTTCTTCGTGTTCGAGGTTTTCCTTCGTACGGTTTTCTTCCCGCAAACGGTTTCTGTCTGTGGGTGAAGTTGCACGCGTGTGCTCAGCTGTGTGAAAGCGTGCGTGGCTATAACTTTTTTTAATTGCTGTGAATGCCTTCCGAGAGGCTGGCTAGCAGTACTGTTAGCAGGGCAACAGGCGTTAGGCACCCTATGACTACATTTAAAAGCTTGGAGCAGTCGAGAGCATTAGGGCTTGCACGCCTTTATCTTCTCGGGCATCTTTTTATATGAACTAAAACCACTTTTCTGCACCTGAATATACAGCTTACTGCTGTTGGAGGGAGCCACCGCGTGCTGTGGACAAGGTGGGGTCAGGTGGGGAAAAAAAGATCACAAAGTGATTGTATTTGAGGCTCCGTACTCAAGAAATGCCTGCCGGAGAAAGGGCCTACGCTTTTGGATGCTTTGCAGATACATCTGTAACTAATAAGGTGCCAAATAATTGAGGCAGTTCTTTCAGAAAGACTTAGGATACAAAGTCCGAATATATGAATGTCTGGCTTACACCGAGGGAGTTTTTGTTGGTGAAGGATCTTTCTGCAGATACTTTGCAGACCTGTATCAAAGTCTCATTTATTCAAATGCATAAGCTATGGTTTTTTAGTAGGTCGTCTGTCACAACTTGAGCATTCATACTAGGTTGTACCTTCTTTAAGAAAGACAATGCACAGAGAGGGAGGCTAGTCAGGCTCATTAAAGATAACTAGAGTTCCTGATTTCACAAATCCAAGAGCTGGTGTGCTTATGAGTCAATGTTTAGGCCGATAAATCAGAAAATTGATACTGATGAGACAGATTATCTGCATACAGAACTGGGTGAGCAGCTCTGTAAACATTTAGCTGGAGTAACTAGAATGAGCTATCTTAGGATCATCTTTTTTTATTTTTTTAATCTCAATCTGTAGGATACGTCAAGATCTCAAACCTTCACAAGTAAACATGCCCTAGATTTTATATAAATAATAGATGATCATTTTCTAAAATAAAATCATATGTTATTTTCAGAGCACTTGGGTGCTTTGAATTCTGACCAAAAAAAAGGTCTAATCTACTGATTTTATGGTTGCTTGGATGTAAAGTGGCATAATTTAACTGTATTTGCTATATATAAATATTTCCCATATATATGATGCAGCTTTGCTGGAAAAGGGACAGTGTTCCAAGTCTGAAGAAAACTCTGAATGATACCCATATAGATAGAGATACATAGGAAAAATACATCAAATAGGTAAGTGGTAGTTTATTTAGGAAGACTGTACAGGATACCCCAAAGATGACATTACCACAACCATCTAAGTTTCTTATCAGCTGAACACATTCAGTTAAAGAAAGAAAATTAAAGGATTGATTAATACATGTATAAAACAAAAGGAAAACTATGGAAGCTGATAAGCAGAAATGGTAAGTAAGCAGTTGTGAACAATGAGAATGAATAATAGTAGCTAAATACATGAATGAAAAGTCTTGGCTCGTTGCCTAAAGGATAAGGGGAAAACATTTTTTAAAATGTCAGGATCAAGAAAGAAAAACCTCTCGACAGCGGCATGGTTTCCCTGCTACTTTGAAATACACAATTTTCAGTAACAATGCCGATGTACAAAAGAATTTCTTTTCTTTCTTCAATAGAAACCTGGATAATGCAGTAATACTTTATGGATGTAATTGCAAATGTTATTACTTAGCAAGGATGCTAAATAGCAACGGGTAAAGGTAAAAACATATTCAGGACCAACTAAGTCATGTCCCGGAATTTTGGGGGATTCTGATTGATTCGTGGTAATAATGAACCTGCCTATGTTTGTTCCAGGAATGAGAGAGAGAAACTGATTTGGTGCCTGTTAGAAATGTGAAGCAAAAGGGTATTTGAGCTAAAATAACATGATGAGAACCTTTGGCAAAATCATGAAAGTCAAACATAAGAATCATGTGTAGGAATTAAAAGAATTACTGAGTTTCTAATATCAGCAGGATTTGCTGGAATTTAGGCCTGTTGTTTAAAGGGATTAGTATTTCACCTGGCAAAGGTAACTGCAGAGTTTGGAGCTTCTATGATGACATTATGCCATATTCTATTTAGTGGCAATATTCTATTTTAAAATATTTTTATGCAAAACTTGCAACATGTATTTATCTGAACAAAAAAAATTACCCAGCAGATCTGAAAAGTAATTATATCTTTAAAATCGTCATTGCATGGAGACCTGTTTAGCAAAGTACAACAATGATTTGCATTTATCCCAATCCTATTCATAATCTTTATTAATTTATGTGAAGAAAACATAAAATAATCACTAATAACATATCTGCAGCCATAAATATTTATAGGGAGACGTTACTTCTGAAGCAGAGCCTGCTTTTTTTGCAGGGCAGGTAGAATGGGACTTACTGAACTGTTTATTTGAATACAGATGAGTGGAAAGGCATCTAAGATCAAAGAATATTTTAAAGTCAAATTATAGAGGCGTTATAGTGTGGTTATGAACAACTCAAAAAGATTCATGCTTATGGTACAAATCTTGGATGTAAAAGTAGAGGAATATTAAGAAGTGGTGATAAAGTTGTTGCTATATATGGCATTCATCGAACTATTACTGAAATAGAGGTATTGCATTTTAACACAAATAAGCGACGAACTGGAAAAGCCAGGAAAATCTGCCTTGCAGCGAGAGACTGAAGAAGCATCTGTTTAGCTTATACAAAAGCTTGATCATAACATACTAGGATTTGCAAAAAAAGTAAATTTCAAATATTAGAAGTCTCTTTAATCTGTCAGGTAAGATGACAGTGAGAACCAGTAACTGGTAGGTGAAATTACACTAATTTAGAATAAGCACAAGATCCTTTTCTTTTAGTCACAAGAGGGGTTGTTTGGTATAATATCCCTAGGGACCCACTAAACTCTATCTCCCAAATTCTAAATTAAGATTCAATATCTTTGCTGAGTCCTGGGCTCTAAGTCATCCCTCAAATTATGGACTCAAAGCAAAGTTCACGTTATAAAATTTCTTGGCTTATGTTGCTATGGAGGTCAGGCTAGATGATCATAATAACCTTTCTGGCCTACAAATCCATTCAGTTAGGAAAAGAGCTGACGAGCTAATGGCCGCCAAATCATAACTAAGGATGTGGTCAGAGTAAGTGCTAAAAGAATAGAGGAAGCAAGGGAGTACTTACTAAATGTTAGATATGCAGACACTCTGGAGGTTTTACGGATAATAAACAGCTTAGAACTGGATCTTAAAATCCAGGTAAGATGCATTCCTTTTTTTGTGCTTTAAAAGGCAGAGGCATAAAAAGCTACATTTTGATAGTGTTTTATCAGTATTTTCATTTAAAATGGGCAACTAGTTCTGTATAATTGTAAAAATTAAAGTAAAACAATGCTGCTGATGGATGGTGAAGCATCTTCAAGCATACTAAGCCATCCAGTGATGTGCTGGAGTTGGTACATTTGAGCTCCTTTATAAAATTCTCCCAACGCCTGAAAGGAATAATGGAGTGGTTTTTCTATATCTGGCTAAGACTGACTTTTTCCCAGATGCAGTTCATCTGTCCTTCCAAATATTATGCAAGCGGTGCACACAGATATTTCTGAATAGCAGCTTCTAGTTCTTTTTTTTTTTTCCAGTGGAATATAACAGTGTGCCAAAGTTTATGCACAGAAAGGTACAAACATTTACAAATTACTTTGATTTTACAACACTGATATACCCCATGAAATCCATTATACGCATTCTTAAGATAACACCATTTTTTGTCAGTCAGTGTCCCCAGGTCTACGAAGTCTTTTATTCATCTTAAATTCGAATACCTGAAGCTGGCTATTTAGTGTAAGGTAGAGGAAATGTGTATTTGCACTGAGCAGATACACCATAAATTACTTGGATGTTGTTTCCTTTGATAATATGAGTAAGAAAAAGCACATATGTGTATGTGTGTCTCTGTGGCTCATAAATGGAAATGCAAAAAATATTCTGGTTTATTCCTTACCTGGAAATCTGAGTCTATCATGTGGTGAAGGGCAAGAAGATTTAGTGGAAGTTTCTCAGTAACTCAGTACTGTTCATAAAACTACATGCATTACCTGCTTCGCAGAATGATGTAATCAGTTTCAGTGTAACTCCGTTTTAGGCTTAATTATTGCAACCCTGCCAACAGAAACTTGAGGAAGGACCAAGTAAATGCTCTGTGATCTTTCTAGCCATTCAGGTGCAATTCTAAAAGCTCATTTTTCCAATTATATTTCTCATGTTCAGCAGAGGTGTTGCAGGATTAATTTAAGCAACTAAATTTCTCTCTGCACTGTTGCATGGCATAAATATAGCTTCTTTTTTCTTAAAAGCAGAGGTGGTGTTGCTGCTTATGCCCTGGCTAAACTCCAACTAGGGTAACTATAGTTCTATGTAAATAAATTCCTATGCAAGTTCAGGAGGATACAGAATAATTCCTTTCCTGCCTTTTCCACTGACTCATAAGACAACTATGATGCTTCTTTCAGTTTATCAGTCAATTAATCAGTTTAATTCAGGCTTCTAGGATAATACTCCTTCTTCAGTGTTAGTTATAAGAACTTACCTGTGAGTATTAGTAATATCTTTTAGGGAGTTAGTCATGTAATGTCAACAGAATTCTACATAATTTTCTTCTATTTTCAATGGAGTACAACAAATGTCTGATTTAAAACCTGATAGGAAATTGATGCAGAACTTCTAAGTGGCTACTCTGATTTTGTTTTAGATTATTTAGGTTTGTCTAAACTCAGTTGAGATAGTTTGTGTTAAACTGAGGTAATGAAGGCTACATTTAACAAAAGTAAAAATGGATGCATAGGGTTTTGTACCAATTATCTCAGTTTTTTTTTTAATTATTTAGAGTTTAACTTCTACAATTTAAAATGTTTATTTAATTCCACAGTTTTCACTGAACTGCTGTTTAGGGTTGCTGTGTACTTCTAAGAGATGGCTCATGTCATGTCATGACCACCAGCAGCTGCTTAAGTGCATACCGTGGGACACATCTTTCTTTTATTATCAGCATAAGGGTTGTTGTAGCCTTTAGAAGAGGATTTTTCTGCTCAGGAGCAATGGAGATTTCCAGCTAAGCCAGACCATATGCTGATTCCCGGATTTCTTATCTGTAATCAGTCTTTCTTGATGTTGTCAAAGATGTTTCCATTAAAACTGCAGAATGATTCTGGTCCTTCAGTGTTCAGGTGCAATTTTTATTATTATGAGACTACAACCCTTACTACACAAACCAGTAACATATTTCTTGCCATGTTAACATTTGTGACTCCTCACCCGCTTTAAACTAGGAGCAGCATGGAGAAGATGGCTGATAACCTCCTAACACATAAAAGGTATCCTGTAGACACTGTAATTCAAAGTAGTCTTTATGACTACAAATCCTCCATTACTGACTTGCCTGCTTATTCCCTTGATTTGGCATAGCTCACATTTCTTTCATTCTGAGTAGGTAACTTCTTCATACTCAAAGGATTTGGATAAGTGTTCTGTGTTTTGAGATCAGTTTAGATACAGTTCCAAGACATGAGCTGAGAAATAAGTAATAGGATGTGAGCTGTATTCAGCAAAGTGATCAAGCAGTGATTGTTTACACTGTATGTGAGTCCAAAAGCTCATAGTTCTTATCTCCATGGCAGAGTAACTGATGCAGCAGAGATATTTGCTGGCACCAGAGAACAGTTTTCACCATATGCTGCTCACAAGAAGAGGAAGACAGAATTTTTTTTGTATAGTGCATGCTTGTCCAGTATCCATTACAGTAGTGTATTTAGGAGCTGCTTTCTCCAGTACAAATACATACTCCAAAATACTAGACTTTTGTTCCTATGCTTTCTTCCTTGCCAGTTCATGTCTCTGTCATTTATAATAATCATAGCAGTTACGCTGTCACAAATAAATGTCATATACTGTTATAAAATAAAATATTCTAGACAATATTTTATTGTATAGATACTTATATTTTTATACAATATGCAGCTAATAAAAATAACTGCATAATTACTAATTTTTACTGGCTAAAGTTTTGGCAGGTTTTGAAACTGCTTGCTATTCTGTGGTTGACTTACTTAAAGTAAATCAGTGGAAGCAGTTTTTAAAATTTTTAAAGCTATTTTTAAATAGCTGCAGGGCAATCTTAAAACCAAACAAAATGAAACAAAACAAAAAACCCAAGCGAAACCAAAAAAGAATGCCTATCCAAAAACAAAAGAAATTATTTAAAGGGTTTGAAAGTTTCCTGTGTCTTTATAATTTTTGCATATTTGTAGCCTATGATGGTATACCACAACAATAAGCCTTATTCACATGGGTAACCACAATGAAACTACTAGAAATAATCACGAGGAACAGCTGCAAGAGTGAATTTGTGGATGTGGTGTGAATAAGAAAATCGTAAAACTGAATGCTGAAATTATCATGACTAGTACACAACAGAAGGGCAAAATTCAGACATCTTTCCAAGAAATAAGGATAAATATTTATTAATCAATCCTGGACTATACGACAGACTTTGGAATTTATAACCTGGTACAATACTACCTAAAAGCAACATCTAGTCAAAATAATCATTCAAATGATTATCTGAAACATTTAAAATGTGACCAATGACCAATGTGACTTAGGATAAAAATCAGATTTCTTAGAAGGGCAGATGGAATTTGCTTAGCTGTTAAGCACAGTGGTCTTGGAGGAGGATCCCTGTGCGTGAATCAATACAGACCAGCTCAAGATGCCTACTGTCTCCTATTTTCCTATGAAACATGATGAATGGAAGCTCATGAGCGAGCATTTGTCAGCCTTCCTTTGCAAGGATAAAGGAAAAAGGTCATTTTAGTGTTGATTTCCTAGGTTTTCCTGATGTGCTGTTTCATATGTATTTATGTTGTTAAAAAAAAAAAAAAACACAGGAAAAAAACCCAAAAAATAAACAGAAGAGCATTTTACATTCAGAACTGGTCTTGCTTGCTACAGAGGATTTACTTCGCTTAGATTTTACTCTTCTGTCTTCCAAAAACTACCAAACAGTCCTTACATTTCATTTTAATTGCATGTGTGAACAAAATAAGTTGTCAACAAACTGATCAGGTTATTGTCCATTTGCAAGCTACAGCTACCTTGTTCTGGGTAGTAATATCTATAGCAACCATCACACCGAAGAGCCTTCCAGAAGCTTACAAAGCAATATGAATAACATGGGTTTTTTCTCATGGAAAAAGAGGGTGTCTGTTGGAATGTTTTGAATGTTTTTTTAATAATACATATGCCATCTATTCATCCATCCACATATTATCTTCTTTTTTCTGTTGGACAAGAAAAATTCACAGAAAGAAGCCTTCGAAGCCTGTGGTGTAGAGTGGGGAAGTAATGGCAGGAGATCCCTGGGAGGCTCCGTCTCCTGCATTGGAAGTCTTTTCTCTGTAGAAAAGTCTCACGTGTCAGGAGATGGCGTAGTCAAACACAGATTTATTTTGGAGCCGTGTCATCCTTAGGTTCTCTCCTAAGCAATCCACAGCTGTCCTCTAAACTGATAAATCCTTCAGAAGCTAACATGGCTTATACTCCAAATATAAAAGCAGCTGTAAGGAGACACGGGGCCATGGATTTACTGGCACGTTCCAGTGGCTGCAGCAGTGACAAATTGTCTGTGAACCTCACATTTGCTCTACAAACAACCATATAAACATATATATTTTATTTTTATCTTTTACATATATAGTAAGTAAGCAAACATAAAGCCTCATGTGTCATTTCTTCTGACACAAATTTTGTTTCCATTTCTCAGCGTGGTTGCTCAATCCTATATCTTTCAGATCTATGTTCAAATAACAGACGGATCAAACTAACTGTCCTCTGTCCCTGTGGCTCGCTCAGCCAGCATTCCAGCCCAGTCCTTTCTCACTTTCTCACTTTCTCGGGGTCATCTCCTTGCATCTTAAAGAAAAGGGGTCATCTGAGTTTGCAGAGCATGGATCTGTTTGGGATACCATCTGTCTTGCAGTATCATCCCTAGATTCGTTGTTTGCTGAGCCTTATTAAATCATGCTTCCATTTCTTTCTTCAGATTTTCTGTTATGCTCTAGTAACCTTCACTCATAGTTTCTCATTGTCTAAATTATTATTTTAAGAAAAATCCCCGTGTCTGTCTTCCAACTGAATCCACCCGTTACCTTCTTTCCTTCCCTTCCTTTAGTCTGTGAAGTCTGCTTCAGTTTTGTTCCTTAGAGCAAACACTGTTTTTATTGCTCTTATCACAGACTTTTCCTGCTTACATTCTTCTTTGGATTACTGCCCATATAATTAGGAAGCCTAGAAAGGAATACAAAAATTGTCTTTAACCTGTTTTAAGAATTGGACATATCCCTAATAAATTTAAAGGAGAGAGTCCCATAACCTGGGAGGTTGTTAGAAAATGCTGCTCTAAGTAGACAATCCAGTGTAAGGTAAAGGAACCCAACCAAAGAACAAATAATTAAGAGGTTAGGATCAGGAAGAAAAAAAGTCACCAAAATACCAGAACAATGTAACAGAAAAAGAAAAGAAACAAAGTATTTAAGCTAGCCCGTTAGCACTAAGCATAAGAGGAATGGTATAAAGGAAATTCTGACTTCCAGTTAACAATTCTGCTGCTGCAGTTTTAACTTCTTGTAATTGTAACCTCAGAGTTTCCTGGAAGCTGCTAGCACGGAAACACATTCAGCCTACCGAAAGGCAAGTTTTGCAAGCCAAATGTTTTACTTTCTGTTAAAATGAACCTGAAATCTGAATTTAGTCCATTTTTTAAAGTGTATCACACTGGGTATTATAAAGCTGCAGTAAACCAAGGTAAATGGTTATAGTACCTATAATTATGAGCTTAAAAAAGCAAATTCATCAAACAGTAAAAAACAAATACATAATTTTGTTGGAGATCAGGCCTGTGAAAAGCTACTGCCCTGTGTCACCTTCTTCAAAAATGAACTATTCCCTCATCCACAAGTCTAGAGTGGTTTAGACTGCAAAGGGCGAATAACTCTGATTGAAAGAGCAGAGTAAGCGGGTGTCCTAGAAAACTGAGACGGTGCCTTTCTACTCTAAATTGGAGTATGTTGTTCCAGCAGCCAGAGGAGCTAATGAAACCTGATGGTCAGCTCTCTGAGCAGGGGTATGAGCGCTGCTCCAGGGCTGCCCGGTAGCAACGTCGTTCCCACCAGCTCCCATCATGGCACGTCGTTTCCAGCCGGATCTCCGGCTCCTGTAGCATTTCCATAGGCTGGGCTTCTCTTAAGTTGTGCCTCGTAACAGCTCTAGGTGTGTGGCAACAGCGGTGTAAGCTCTAGTGTGGAAAAGTTGATCAGGTCTGCAGCACCCCACGGAAAAGGCACTGGGCTGTGCCAGATGCGGTATATTGGTGAAAAAATGTTAAGGAAAAGCGTGCTGTACAAGCTGAACTTCAGATACTGGCTTCTACCACAGCCTGTGCGAGCTGTCTTCACACAAATGGGTAACAAAGCCCCTTGCACCTCCCATTTTTATTATCGTAAGACTATTTTTGGGTGGCAAAGGGTTGGCAGAATGGCCCCACCATGCCCCATCTGAATACCCTGAGACAGCAGCACAGTCAGAGACCGTTTTGGCTACGGCAATAGCTGGGAGGTGTACGCTAGAGCGGGTGTCAGGTTGTTTGGGTTCGCACTGAGTCCTGGAGAGGTACGGCTGCAGTCCTGAGGAAGCTGCAAATTACCAGTAACCTTGGGATCCCACCAAAGGCTTTGTGTGCAACTCCCACATCGTGAAGGCCTAAATGGCTTAAATGGCTCAGTTCTGTTTTCAAAATCAAGTAGACGTTGAAGTTGGGGTCCATCTCACCACCTAAATAGTTGCCTAAAGCTGGCTATATAGATAAAGGACAGCAACAGGTATCTCCAGAGGGCAGTTCATTGATCTGCTTCAGCTGTTTACCTTAGAGTGAGAAGAATTGCTCTCTGGAGGTGTCTCTTTCTGACCATCAGTGCTAAAGGAAGTATAATGCACTGGTATAGATATGGATATCCATCTTTTAGATACCTAACTTTCCTCCCCACAACTGTCCTGTGTGAGATTCTGTCTCAAGCTGCAGCCTGAAGGAGGATGAAGGTGTAAAACTGGAACTTTGACAAGGATACTGATGAGATATGTTTGCACCATACAAGCAAAATTAATTGTAAAATCACAGGATAGCTCCTCTAGTCGACACAGTCATGTCAATGAGGTCAGCACAGTGCACGTAACCTGCGTACCTTACAAGACAAACACAAGATTGTGACCTGAACTCTCCCTGAATAGTAATTTCCTTTGGCACTTCAAAACATATTTGAACATAATTTTCATTCAGAGATGCAGAATGGAATAAACCTTCTTCTGTTTTATACTCAGAAATGCACGTGAACAAAACGCCCTTGCCAGGTAGTCTTTGGGAGTCCTTCGATCAGGTGCCTGTGTTTCATACACTTTTATAAAGGAGGAGGAGAAAAAAAAAAAAAAAGAAGGAAAATTACCCATGGTAATATTTGCATTAATAGAATTCTGTGGTTCGTTTACAGATTTTGTACAGCTTAGTAACATTAGGCTCTGAAGTATGCAACATATACTTCAGTTATCTGACTGATAAAATCAAACATCAGAGTTTATATAATATGGTTTGTTGCCGATAAGCTTTCAATGGAAGAGTCAAAGAATGACCTATCTCTATTCATAACTAGTTCTGATTCTAATAAATATACAAAAAACTTAGTGGGACTTAAAGTTACAGTTTTGAACATAACATGTAAAAATCAACTCCTGTAAGTTATTACATAAGTAAATCAAACATCATATAATATTCAGAGAAGTCTAGCAAAATCAGTGATTTGATTACTATTAAAGTCTACCTTAAAAGTATTGCCAGCTCTGCTCACCCCAAGAAGCATCTTGCTCCCTGAAAAGCCCCCTTGAAATGAAAATACTTGTTGGAAAATATGGTAAGAATCCTAAAAAATGCAAAGTTAGGGTATTAGAATTGCTAGCAGAATCAGACTCGATTTAACGATACTATATCTGCAAATATAAAATTAATTAGCCATTCAAGACTATCTTACCTACAGATGATGTGCTGTAGGTATCAGTCACCTATAAATACACAAAGATAGGCAAAATGTATGTTTTATTTAATTGTTCTGGATATCAAAAGCCCTATGATTTTGTAAAAAGAACTGTTTTCCATAGACAGGTTGGTTTACCTACAATGGATGCTGACACAAAATTTCAGAGAACATCTGCTGTGATAAGAACAACTACTACTTGTACTGGAAAACTGCTTAAGTGTAAGCTGGCTTAGAAGTCAAATTAAGTATATGCTTAATTGTGTGAAGATAATTTCTTTCAGGCTGACTAGGTCTTTACTTATACCTTTAAATCTAGTTTTAATGGTGATTTTCTAACCGTGCCCTTCTCAATAACATTCTTCCTTTTGAAAACCTGTGTCACCCATAATATACTTTTCACTTCTCATTGATTCAGCCGCTCTTAGGGTTGCCATAACTGTGGCAGTTCAATTACTTTATTTCTGCCTACCGTTTCCTTTTCTCATTAAAGCTGAGCACGCAGCTTTGAGAAGAAGCTTCTGCTGCACACTCTATGTAAGATGGTACTCAGAGGTATGAATGAAATAGCTGACAATGGTGATAGTCCTTGTGAAAGCTTTGCATTGATGCTTGAAAGGCTGCAGTGGTTTCCTATTTGTTACTATTTGTATATCGGCGTGTTGCAATTGGATCTTTAAAGTGCTATGTGGTCTGGATCCTATCTATTTACAATGCCACTTCCGTCCCAGTGACAGCTGAGATAATCACATCTGTGTTGGTTTGCAGCTCAGATACTAGTAGGTGACTAAAATAGTAAAAAGAGAAAAGAAAAAAAAAAGCAAGAAAGCCTTCCTCCAGGCTGGTGTCAGGTCCTTGACTCTGTCAGCGGTTGATCCAACAGAGTCCAAGGGCATGTCACAGAAACGAAAATAACCGTGTTTCAAAATGTTTGCTATCATACTTGCGATAGAGTGAGTTTAGACGGGGCCTCATGGGACAAAGAGTTTTGCTTCGGCAACACTGGGACAGAACCCGGGGCTGACCACATCCACATCCACATCCACATCCACATCCACATCCAGATGTGGTCAGTAAAGAAAGAGTTATTTTGTTTTTCTTGCAATAACTGTGGGTCTTGGAAAAAACTCTCTGCACAGATTCCATGCTTGGAGTGCCTGTGGAGTCACTGGCCATGTTAGCTGGGGCTTGCGCTCCCACCCTGAACAACAGGAGTACATCGAGCAGACTGAATCATCATTTGGCTTCCCCTACAGCGAAGGATCCCATAGCTGCGGGAATCTGTGGCACTAGGAAAGAAACGGGCATTATCAGTTTCGTGTGGGTGTCACTTCTCGAAATGTTACCACTACTTTTTTCTCCATTAAGAAGAAACGTTAACAGAAATGTTCTGTTCCTGGTGGTAACACACAGTTATCTAATGGCTTGTCGCTGACTAACATAGCCTGCGTAATGCCTGCAAGATGTTCCCGAAGCAGCGCAGGCTTCTGACATGAGAGGCTTTGCTAAGGAATAATGTCTGGTAAGTGGGTGTCGAAAGTTCTCCTACCTGCTTTGCAAATGCCGGCTGACGGCAGAGCTTGGAAGGGCACCCAGAGCTCTGCCTGCGCTCCGGGAGGACGAGCTGCGGCTCAGCCATGAAATGCCTCAGCTTGGCATCAGGTTATTGTGGATAACCTCGTAAAGTTTCCCCTTCTGTCCTTCTGGGAATAGTACTGGCATATCCTTGAATTATTTTTCTTCCGTCTCAACTGAAACCCCTTACAGCATGTATTTGAAGTCTTACTTTTCTGGGGTGAGGCAAAGTTTAGGGAAGTAAGTCAAGATGTGGAAGGGGGTGATTTTCACGGAACTTCAAGACAGCTGGAAATGGGCATAAGCAGGATTGACTGAAATACTGCAAATATTGCGTACTTGAATGCTGTCCTGAGACCCTGGATCTTCTCTGTCCCCCAAGGCAAGGTAATGGTTACCAGAAAGGCAGCCTTCATTGAAATTAAGAGCTGACTATTCTCGTAACATACTTTAGGCCCCAAAAGAAAAGTCCAGAACTAGTGAAAGGTGACATGATGTGGGCTGAGTGGCATCTGTCATGTTTTCACAGCCCCTCACGATACTACACTCCCCGAGGGACAAGCTTTGGCTTTCACTGGAAAATGAAAGTTCCAGAACTGGATGAAAACCTCTTATTTTTCACCACCATGAACATGGTGCGAGCTGAGCTTTGTACTCAAGGGTGTCATAAAGATTTGGGAGGCTTGAGGCAGCATAGCAAAGGCCTCTACTCTGCCTTGTAGCATGTGTGGATTGTCTACACAACGTGCGTGAAGATCGAGTCTGGTCAATGGAGTGCCGTGGGATGGAAAGCCATTCTGTGTGGCCACAGTGGACCCAACTGCAGCGCGTGCACAGGTCAGATACGCAATGCACACACACAAGGTGGGCTGAATGCAGCATCGGAGATATGGCTTGTGTACAGTTTATCCATTTAAGTGCAGAAGCTGCTTACTGATGGTCCCCAAGAGTGGCCAGCTGCTATGAAAATACACGAAAAGCTGCGTCTTGCGTAGAGCAATGCCAGAGGTCCTGTAAAGTCCACAGCAATCCTAGCCCTGGCTGATGAGTCTCACACAGAGGGCTTGGGCTCGCCACTGTTTCCGTAGCCTCACAAACCTTGACAAAGTCACCTTTCTCGTGGCAGATTTTTATGCATTCCCCTCTTGCTAGAGGTAACCCTGTAGTTTTACCATTTTGGAATTCAGTCCCTGGATGCCAGCCCTCTCGCCCACCCCCAGCTTTGCAGATGCTTGCAAAGCCACCTGCAGTGGGTAGTGTTAAACACTTCTCTCCAGGAATCTGTGACCAGAGTCTTACTAAGGTGACTCTGAACATTTCCCTTCAACCAGCTCGGCTCCCAGTTCACCTAGAGATAGGGCGAACAGCAAAAATCAAAAGACATGCCATTAGCCTCCTGCCCAAAGCCTTTCAGTGTTTGCAGTCCTTGCTCAGAGAGGGACTTCAGATTCCCTCCAACCATGCCATAGTCCTGTTCAGCCTCTGCCAGATCGCTCTCCTTTAAGGTAGTGCACCCCTGCTACTGACAATCAGCTAGCCAGAGCGAGAACAGATCTTTTTCCCGTGCCAGCCTTTTACTGCTGTAGCTTTTCCCAAGTACCAGTGGCCTTTGGCATCACGCCGGCTTGCACACCTGAGCGCAAATATCCCATTTGTTCTCCAAACAATGCTTCCTTCTTTCCTTCCTTGCTTCGTTCGCTCATTCGTTCCCCTGGCGCGCTGTGCAGTCAATGCTTGTACAAAGCATTCCTCTGAGCTGGCAGGGCTGCTGTCATCCCCCGGAGCCCGCTGTGAGCAACCTGCTGCTGCTGGCATGCTCTTGCAGAGTGATGTAATCCTGTGCAGATTTTATACCATCATCCCAATGCCAGACATTGTGTTGGCTCATGTTGTTTGCTTCAATGTGTATAGCTCTCTAATTTTTTTTTTTTTCCAAATGATTTGAAATTTGGTCTGTGCTTGTCTTTCTGCTTCTGGGCTTTTCTGTTGGAGAGCTCTGAGATCTCTGTGTTGACATCTGTGCAAGGCTATTGTTCTTCCTCTTGTACGTTCCAGCTGGGCTAGGTAACTTCCTCTGTTTCACAAATTCTAGTTTTGTTAACATTTAACCCAAGTCTTCCAGCCTTCCAATCTTATGTTCCCGATCCAAACAGTCTTGCCTCATCTGAGTCAACTATTCAAAACAGTGAGCCCTAGACCATTCAACCTTCTCCAGCGTTTCACCCTCTTTACCTACCTTCTGGTGAAAAGAGCTTTCTTACATGCTTCAATTCACTTTTACATTTTCATGTTCTGTACTACTCTTTCATGATTCACCCGCCTGGTTTCATGAAACACTATCAAAGGCATTAAGTGCTTCAGCTCCTTGCCAGAAACAAAAGCTGGGACCTGGCCGGTTTCCATTTTGCTGCAGCTGTAGTATTGTCACAGTCATTGTCTTCCAAGTACCCAGGCAAAATGAATTTTGTAACAAAAAAAGGCAAAATACCTTTCGTTAGCCTGACTTTTTTACTGGCACCTCTCTGATTTCTCCTCCTGGATGAAGGTCAAAACTATCCCCACTTATCCTTCTGCACTTCCTGATATTTTCAGCACTAACGGACCAACGTGCAGCTCCGCTGTCCTGCTTGGACATTTTCTTAGTTTCTTTTCTTCACCATAGCATTTGTTTGCTCAGCGATGACTCAGAACAGAAAAGTCTGAAAGAGGCCAATCTCTTTGTTTCTCAGCCTGGTAAAGGTGCAGTTATGCACCCCAACAGGAAATTCAGGACTTCTTTGTGAATGGATGTCACAGAGGTATAGAGGCAAGAGAAGCCACGGTGCCGTGGTCGGTCAAGCATGTATGCGAGGTGACTTGGCCTAAATTAATTAAATTAATTAAGTAGAGGTAAGAATCTTCCTTGAATTAAATGCACTGAAAAGAGAAAGGATTTACAGACTGTGCTAGGAAGAACCTGAAAAGGGTTTGCTCCTCTTCCTGTGCCCTAAAAGCCACAGCACCAGTGGCAATAGCCCAGAGGGAACTCGTGCAGGAATCCTCTCACCAGACCCGTGCTAAACCCTAACAGGTTAGAAAGGTGATTTGTTCAGACTCAAGGTAGGTAAATAACTTCAGATGCACGGCTTATACGTTACTAAATGAGACAATACAAACAAGCCAGTATTACAATTTGGCAGTCGCTGTGTGACGTGGGAGAACGCAGATGTTCCAGCTGTGTTTTTAAAACGCCTCACACACAGGGGGGTCTGAATATTGAGGAACACCCTGGAGATGACTGGAATCTCCCCCGTCCGTCTAAACGCATCTGGACCTGGATCGGGAAAGCTCACTGAGGCAGATGTGCGCATTTCAGGATTTTACATCTACCCTGTGACTGCAAGGTTACAGTGCTGACTCAACCTCCAGTTTACTTCCTCTCGGATTTCCCCATCTTCAGATCTTTTTTCCTCTGTCTATTGTAGGAGTGAGATGTTACAAAACGGGAGTTGAGATCCTTTTATAAACATTGCTTTTGAGTAAAAGTCTGGATTAACATGGAGTTATAACATCAGATTTATTGGTTATTAATTGTCAATAACTGAGACTTTTTTTTTTTTTTTTTTTTGAGGATTGACAGTGGTTTCTTGTTCCCTGCTGAAGGAGACACAAAATCTTGATTCTGTGCTATCGGCAGCCCTTTGGCAGCACTCTTTTTGGGATCATGCACCTTACTGCGATAATTCCCTTCTAGCAATCTGCTTTGTAATCTATTACTTTAAAGTAACAAAAACCAGATTTGTTTAACTTTCAAGGAGCAACCACTGAGAAGTGATGAGTCTCCATTTCCTCACTTCTGAACAGGATATGGAGAATGGTGCCAGAAAATTGTAATGTGGGACAATATCTGTTCCATGTAATATTCACAAGTACCTAAATCACACTTTAAGTGTTTCAGATGCTTTGTCTATTCTATTAATAAATCCTTACGTGACTCTCATGGAGTGACTACTGTTTGGGGACGGAGGGGCAGGGCAACTTGCCTATAGCAGCACAGGTCAGGGGTGGAATGAGGATTACGACACAGGATTTCCTGCCTCTCAAATCTTTGCCTCCCAAGCAGGTAATTACACTCATACGAGTCACACCTTTTATAATTTCCTTATCTTTGTTTATGAGCTATGATTCTCCTACTTAACTCAGTTGTACTTCACTGTATTAATTAGCTGTGCTTTACAAAACAACTCCGAGAAGTTTTTCATTTGCATGTTCATGCAGTCAGCTCCAAGAAAGGTGTTAACTAAGCTTTTAACAAGGCTAGACAAAAAAACCCCAAAGCCCAATTACAATGTATTTAAAGGTGCTTACCTCTCTGCCAATCAAATATGGCAAAGCCATTTAATCACCCACAGCTATGAGGGCAAATTAGTCACAAAGAAAATTATAGCTGCACATATTGTTTGTGCTCAGGCAAGAGAACTGCATGCTTAAACAAAATGAACTTCAACAGAGTTAAAAGCAACTCACACATTTTATGAGTGAGATGCTTTTATATCAAGTGGTAAGAGGAAGCTGTATCTGTGCTCAGTTGTGGAGGAGGAGGAAGCCAGATCCTCAACCGCAACAAATGGATTTTGGTTCAAGGGAATGAATGGGTGAAGCTAGATTGACTTAATCCATCTAAGGATTTGCATCAAATTTTCTTATAACTCATAACCATGAAACTTATGAGACTGTCAACTCCGAAACTCATTATGACAGGTGGAGAGAGAACGGCTGTGTTGAAAGCAATCTTGCTTACACATTGAGGAAACTGTTGGCCAATTTTGTTAGATTTGTCGTATTGTTTCATTTTCCATGTCATTGAACTATTCTGCTCTCCGTTCCAGTCATGCAGTATTTTGTCATCTGGGGTTGGTGGGTTTGTTTACCAATACCTCATCCTTTTGACATTTTATCCAACCCGAACTGCTTAATTTTTTCTGAGGAATTCTCGCCTCTCTGTCTCTGTCAAAGAAGGGGCAAATAGCAATAGGGACGTCAGCTGTGCACACCAAGACAATGGCTAGATGATAGTCCCCAGAATACCTAGAGATGTGAACATAAAGTCTGAGCACAGAGTTTCTGTATACTTTCAACTATTATGAATGTCTACAGGCACAATCCGTTTCTTAAAATTCATCACTTTCTGACCTGCTGCCTCTGACCTCTTGTGATCTCCCCAGAGAAGAGCCGTGTTGGCTAGCTGCGTTTTACGGTCAGCAGTAGGCTTGCCCAAGAAGTTCAGAAAACACAACAGGACCATTGCTCTATCCTTTGTGTAGCTGGTCTGGACCAGGGAGCAGAGCATATTACAAATAAGAGTATTAATGCTTTGTAATTGGTTTTTTGGTACGAGTGATTGCCCTAGGTGAAGTAGGGCAGAGGTGACCCTACACAATACTGCAGATTGCATTTCTCAAAACATATGAGTCAGCCTCTCTGGATAATAAAGTGCCTTTTATTATCTTTGGTGTTTTCTTTCTGAATCTCTGTGGCAAACTTGCCTTGCATTTTTCAAATCTTTCTTTGCAATGTCAAGGCCTCAAAGCTTTTCCTTTGGAAAAAATCAAAGCAGGGATTCTCAGGAAATATCTGGATTTCAGCCTCTGGGGTAAAAAGAAGACCACAAAATATAGTAAGTCTCATAATAAAATTACAGGATGCTGTAATACATCTGGGCTACTTTTTCATCTTGCAGTCTCTTGCAGTGTTGAGGCAGAATGGCAAAGGCAGGTACTGAAACACACACTGCTACCAGCTTGTTCGTACATGTACTCCACACAAATAATTCCATGCTCCAGGGCTGTCATGGTGAGCAAAATGTATGCGTGTGTGTGTGTGTGTGCGCGCATATATATATACACACACATATAAAAAATTTGAATCTGAATTCACGTGAATGTGAAAGGGGAATCAAACCTTTACCTTTGCATAATTTTTGAGCACATGTCTATACAAGGAACGGTCAAAACAGAAAGGGAAATAAGTAGAGTCAGCACATAACCTAGTCATGGGATTTACAGACAAGGAGAAATTCCCATATAGCCATCTCAGCTCTTGGCCCCATATGCAGAAATAGCCCCTTCTGAACACTACAGTCATGGGTCAGGGAGTGTTGGGGGCTGCATGTGAAAGAGGCAAACCAGCTGGGCAGTACAGCACCATAGTGTCTCTCTCTCCTGTAAGGGCACGCTTCTCATGAAGGGAGTATTAATGAAGGTGATGGTGGAGTAGGTGAGCAAGTGCTTTGGCCCCCTGAACCACCTGGACAAAGCCCCAGCTGGAGAGACATTTGATTCCCACTTGCAAACTTGCACTGGAGAGCAGTCCTTTTGCTGTCATTGTCTTGTTCCCAGCATGTCCTCGTGATCAGAGCGGAGATGCCTGGATGCCCCTCAGTTTCTTTTTATCACCTGTGGCTGCAGGATGGCACTGGCTAGCATCCATGCGTTCACACACCTCAGCTTTCCTTCTCTCCATAATTCCTGTAAATGCCAACAGCACTATCTAGGAGCTGATGTGTCAGCTAGCATAACGCCCGGCATATCTCCTTGTTAGGCTTCCATTCCTCCTTCGTACGGGGTATTTTCTCCTGATGCCTGAGCTTTGAGACTTAAAAACCCCGCTGTCTGGGGCTTGCACACGCTTTCTCTTCTGAGGAAGAGTCCGTTAGAACAGCGAGCATTTGGGATCCCTTTTTTTTATCTGGGTGAATACCAAACCCTTGGTTAATGTAATGCCTCAAAATCCTTTCTGAAATGGACATCATGATCTTGATTCAGTCACTCTTGATTCTGTTGTTTCTGAATCCCTGTGTAAGTCCTTCTCTGCTTATGAGTGATCTAATGAGATTATAAATAATTTGTTTGAGACTGCTCATCCACTACTCCAGCATACATTCTAGTTAGGACTGATGACAAGTGTCTGAGAGAAATAAATATTGCTGGTTGGTGAGCGCAAGTTATGAAAAATTCCACCAAACGTGTTTACATGAAGGAAAAGCCTGAAACGACGAGTGCTAGAAAGGTGCTGTGTACCAAGTGATAGCATCGAGTCTGTTGCTGGTGTTTTGTGTGCAGAAGTTATTCTGTGTTTGGTTATGCTCAACTTCAGGACAGCTTTTCTTGCAGGATAGGAAAGTCCATGCAGAGGGCAGGTATTAAATAGTTATTAAACTCTAATTGGGTCTCATACCTATTGCACAAGACTTTCCGCAGGGAGACAAGCTTTCGGAAAAGGTCACCTGAAGAGGAAGAGGGTGGATGAGGCATTTGGCCCCTGGCACTTCTGTCACACAACGTGTGAGGCCACAGCTCCATTTACAGTCTTCTGAGCCCACATAATTTAATTAGGCTCCTCTCTTGCCATGAAGCAGCACAGCTGATTGAAAGCCTAGGTATCTGTGCAAAGAAACTGTGGCAGAGCCATAGTAGCGGCCAGCTCCCTCAAGCCTGGGCAGTGGGAATATGTGGAATCAATCCATCACATTATGAGTCCTCTCAGAGCAAGGAAGAGACAAAATAATCCCTGCTGGGTCAGGAGACGGTTTGCTTATGAAAGCAGTACGTCTGTCAGCAAATATTCCTAGGCGTAGAAGTGATTTATCAGGCAGACTACCCTGGTTTTTTATCACACCGTGAATAAAAGACCAGACACTCATTTGTGCACTGTGATTTAAGGGGGTAGGGTTATTGGTCAATCAACCTTTGTAGGAGACAGGAACATCTGTTGTTTAATTATCTCCTCAAATAGACAGGTCAAAATGTAGAGTTCCTTTCAAACACACTTACATTTTTTTGTTTCACTAAATCGTTATTTGTAAATATATTCAAATCTCCTTCACTCCTTGGATCCGTGGGAAAGCCAGACAGGGTGCTGACAGAGGGATCGTAATTGCTGTGGTCTAGCCAGGACAACATTAGCACCTGGGTTTTGACAATATTATCTGTTGGTTCTTAGGAATTCAGCTTTCCTGCTGGACATGACAGCCCAGGAAAAGAGAGAATCCTGCACCTCCACCTTTACTTCTGCCCACTATGAAAGTTTACTTGGTTTTTTTCCACACTCTGATTAAATCCTTGAAGGTCTTCATTCAGCAGTGAGTAATCTACTACCCATTTGGATCTCAGTTCTGTTTTTAAAGGTCTAAAACACTCTTTATCTTGAACCCAGGCCAATGCCTTTTTAATTATGGCTATGTCTGAGAAGATCATCTTGGTCGTTACTATATCAGCAAGACAAAAATGAAGAAATACAATACGTGATGAAAGACACACACCCTTTATAATTTTCCATCTCGATAAAGTGTTTCTCAGGCCTCACCCTAAATTCTTACCATAGGTGGTTACACAATGTCATTTGAATGAAGTGATCCACTTACTGATTTTCTTCCTTGAGCTTTTTTCAGAAAAGAGAGAAGCCTGGTTGCATACCCCCTGGATCTAGAAAGTATTAGCCTTTTACCTGCAAAGAACTTTGAAACTTCCTTAAGACTGCTTGTAGTAATCACCAAAACAGTGGTGAGTCATCAAATTTCAGTTCAAAGTCTATTTAATCGAATTTTAAATTATATTGGGATTTGTTCCAACAGAGCACAATTAGCTCTCTTCCCATTTTCTGGTCGTATCAGGCAAGGGTTCATTCTCTTAGGCTGAAGCTGCTGATGGGGCTTTTTTGCATGTGTCATTACTTTTGATTACTATGAAATAGCCACCTGATGATCAGTCTAGGTTTCTATTAAGCACTTTCCATGAGAGAAGCACCCATATTAGACAACATTACTTTTTAAACTGTGGGCTTTTTTGCTGGAGCAGTACCCTGACCTCTTTAGCTGGCCTCCCAGCACCTCCTTAGTTTAGCTCACGGATTATGGATTGTGCGTATTGTGGTTGCATATGTGCACGTACACAGAATATTTATTGACAAGCACTCCCCAAGCAAAGTTGCTTTCCTGCACATTATTTGGAGGGTTTTGCCCTGTGTTGCCTACACACACACACACTCAGGAGGTCCTATAGCATTCGGGTTTTACAGAGGGAAGACACTTTTTGCACCTCTTTTGTATCTTGTATGGAACATGAGGGTATTCAGGATACAGGACATCCTAGCTAGACAGTGCAGCTCAGAAAACCCTTTCGTTGCATGAGCTTACAGAAAAAGAGACTCTATGGATACAACATACAAGGCAACCAGAATTCTTCAAGATAATTCAGCAACTCTTCTTTTTCTGTTTTTCTTTACCTCATTTTCATTTTTTTCTTTTTCTTTTTTTTAAGTCATCATTCCACCCTGCACAGACCACCTGGGCTCCAGCCCATTGGTGTTACCTTTCTTGTCAATCCCCCTCGCCACATCTCCTCCTCGGAGCTTTTTATGGATTCCTCCCCTGCCAGTAGCAGGTTTAAGACCAGCCAAGTTGCGTAACCCCAAGCGTGCCTCTGTTTTTCCCTGTCTCTTGCTCCACCCCGTGCTAATTCCGCACATTCCAGCCTTCCCCTCCGACCGCTCCCTTCCTCTCTCTTTTCTTTCTTGCCTTAATATCTTCTTTCACGCCATCGCCATCCACGGAGAGCGAAGGCGGCCTCCCACCCGATGTTAGCTATGCGTCCTCCCGCTCCCCTCTCAAAACAAAGCAGAGACCCATCTGTTCCCTGAATCATCCCGGCTGTGACGGGCACTTTCCATCTGGCCCAGCTCACTGCTGTACTGACTGCGGTTTGGAAGTTTAAAGCGCATCCATCTGTGCCAAATCCCGCTGAAAACGCAACAGGACTCTTGCTGTCGAATTCCGGGCGCTTTGAATCAGGCCATAAATCATCTGGGGCTGACGTGCTCTTTTTCGTTGCAATTTTTTTTTCTTTCCTGTTTTACAGTGTAATGTACCGACACATCTCAAGTGTTGCATCAAATGCAGGTACTTAAGCCCCAGATTGGTACTTTTCCTGGACACTGTGTCTTTTTACACAGCGACCTTCAGATGAAAACAGTTTACCTACAAGTAAGCAACATGTCTAGGGTTTGTATGACATCAAAATGCTGCCTAGGACACATTTTGCCCCCAAATGTACATGTTGCCAGCAAGATCACTGATGCTGAATTCAGCTTGCAAGCTGCTTCTCCTGCATATACAAACATACCAGTTCTTGCTCATATTGATGGATAATATGTTTCAATCATTTGTTATTGAGACCCACACCATGCTGTTGTGGAAGGACTAACCACACTGAAATGTGGAATTGAAGCCGTAGGAAAATGACTGAAAATACTCTCTTCTCAATATACTTCCACATATAAAATTAACCAAAAATAATGTCCTGCCCAGTATTCTTGAAATAAACCAATATTTGTACTAGTAATTTTTTTGTCACCTGCGTAACATGACTTGTGTTGTAAATATATACTTACTAGTATATATACTTAGAGACCAAATAGCTACTTAAGGAACAAATGTTGCAGCGAATGCATGTTTTGTATGTACAAATGAGCTTATTGACTTTGCTGGTTTATTTTTCTCCTACTTGAAAAGCTTGCTAACTTACTTTACAGTAGGAACAAAAAATAAACTTGAGTTTCAGTATGAGCTGATTTAGTATTTGATTGTTATTTCCTGACATGATTAACATGCCAAAAATGGCCTTAATGCAACCTATAGTGCAACTGCCAGATGAGTATATGAGCAGGTAAGACATGGCTGGATGCCAGCCGGCAGGCACGTGCCCCCAGAGGAGTCTGTGGCAAGAGCTCTGGCCCGTGCCTGTAATAATAGTAAAAGATTAATGTTGCAGTTTAGACACCCCTTCAAATAAGGCCTTCCAGTTCCTCCTCTCCCCATGAATTCCTGCTTGCTGTCTCGTTTCCCCTGAGCGCAGGCGCGTTTGCTGGAGAGGAGCCACCGAGCTGCCCAAGAGCGTGGAGGCACGGAGCTCAGGCCGGGCTGTCCAGGCTGAAGGCAGCGCACAAAAATCCCCTGGAAACTTCAGCAACCAGATATTTTGGGGTTTACTTCAAAAATTATGATGGAACGAAATGTCGGCGCTCGTTTCTCTGGTTTAATGCCCCGGTCAAGTCTGTCCTGGGAGCTCAGTGGAAAACCGCCCTCACCGTTGTGCCAGCTAACTGGAAAATGTCACCGTCCTCCCTCCTGGGTGAGGAGAGGACGGGCCCAGAATGGCAGCTGAGTGCCGGTCCAGAACATCACCTCCATGCCAACAAAGATTTCTTTGCCGCAGGTGCCTATTTCTGCTACAACGGGCCCCATGAACACTGATTTTTGCAGAGCCCCCAACCCCAATGTATAACATACTCTAGGTATTTTTAAAAAATCTTAAAGTATATTAAATTGCGCTTAGCAAGAAAAACAAGAAATACTTCCTACGTGCAGAGAAGGGAGCTAATAGAACAGTAAGTATCCCGGCTTTTGCATTTAATTAGTTTTATATTTCAGTTTTAGACTAGATCTCATCCTCAGTTTTAGAAATCTCCCTAGCATAATGGAGCTTGTAGCAGCAAACAGAAAATGGCCCACACTGGAAAAAGTATAGCATAGGGTCAAGAATAATTGTAACAAGCCATATTTTTCGTGTTTCTAATAGCTCCGCTGTATTTAAACGTGATTTATCGACAAACTGTTCGGTTGGGTTTTTTTTACAATAGTTCCTCTTTCTGGCAATGAAGACCAGTTTCATTTTCTGATGGCAATTTAAAGGCCTCGGCTGGGCAAAATTTTACACTTTTGTATGACGTAGATTTTTGGCACCTAACTTTGCCATTACTAACATTTTTAGAGGAAAAAAGAAACCCCAGAAATGCTTATTTCCTGGAGGCGTACATACCCCTGTTGCAAATATCATGCAAGTACTTTTCTGGGGTGAACATTCTTCAACTTTTTGCAAGTTATTCTGAGGGATCATTGTATTTCAATACAATCACAGGAACACAAACACCCTCTGGTATGGCTAACTAGAGTTAGGGGGGAAAAAAAGACAAGACACTTCCTTCATACTTGAATTTAAATAAATACAAATAAGATAATGGCGTTTGGGGAGAAGAACCACTTGAAGCTTTATCATTTTTTTTATCTCTTAACAGTGTTATGCTACAGGCCTGATAACATCATGATGTGGGTGGCCACATATTTCCTTAAACACAGGTTTGCCTCTGAGTGTAAATACGGGCGTTTAATAACCTTTGCACTGTGCGGAGATACACAGATAGGACTACAATTTGGATGTGAAGGAAGAGGAGGGGGATATCTGAGAAATATCGATAGGTATCAGGGAGAAAAAAATCCTTTGAATACCCCTATAAATATCTTCTAAAATCTGATTTTCAACACAGCCATACCTGTGTGGAACAATGCAACTCGTTTTCTGCATTCTACAGGCTTAAATTTTTTGCTATTGCTGACAGTTATCTTGGGTAATTTAGCATATACTCCAGATCACAAAGGTACTCTTTGACATAAATTCAGTCTGAAATAGACAGCTAGTGCTCGATCTCTAGTACACATAGAAGAGTACAGATATGCAAGTATGTTGCATTATGCAATGCTATACATAATATTTTGCCCTCCTAATGGATTCCTTAATTGGGTCTTCTGAGCACTATCCTTAAATTTCATCATTTTATTGATGCTTACTGATGTTTCGCAATTTACCTTGTAGTAAACTAATGCCCTTCAGATGAGTGATCTAAAATCCAGTGACAGCTGCTCAGCCAAGGGCAGCAGAATCAGTGTATTTTTAATTCTCACAAGAATGAGGTCTCACTCAAGTCAAAAGGAACATGAACATAGAACATTAAACATAAAAACTGAGATAAAAATCAACAATTAAGAAACATCAGAATCAATTTGCATATTGTAAACTTGTTTTCCTAATATGTTTGCATTAGGATCTAGTTCCTGGTTATGCAACCATATGTTTTTGTTTTTCACAGGATCTCAACCTTCATTGAAGTAAATAGCCTGGCTCCTATGACAAAGAATTTAAGGATGACAACTTTAAAGGGAGTATTTTACAAGTATTTAGAGACACAGCTGCTGATCAAGTGCTTGGTGCTGCCCCTGAACACAGAGATGCCAACATCTGGGTGCATGCGGTGTCCGTGCCTGGGATCACCTGGTCAACCATTAACAGAGAAGCGATGGTTAAGACTTTCAGCGCAAAACTGTCAGCGTGTATGTTCAGTCCACAAAGATACAACACAAAGAAGAAAGCAACGTTGCCTCCACAGGTCCAGGCAAGTAGTTTTCTTCTTGTGCTTCCTCCCTGCATCTCTGCAGGACGCACTGCACCATTGTTCTCCTCTCACCCACATTTGAGGGGCATGGCTTGAATCCAGAAGGTGGCAGATGCAGCACATTTCTGGTGACTTGCTGGGACAAAATAAGAGACACTTGTTGGAAGGTGGTTAAGGCTTGAAGTAGGCATGAAAAGGTCCTGGCTGGGGATGGAGGCGAGCAATGCAAAGAGCAGGAGATTGTGGCTGCTGGTAGCCACCAGCTGGTGACTTGGCTCAGCTCCAGATGAGCCAGTCCCTTAAACACTGCACTGCCATTGCCTCCCATTCCAGGGTTCTAGCTGAAAAACAAGATAGTGCTGTTTGAACTGAGTTACTGAAGCAATAGTTACCCACATATTCACATTACTAGACGTCGCTATGGAGTTCAGGTTTAACAGGGTGATTGAAGTTTTGCAAAACATCTCATTGAAATGGCTAGAACCATAACAAATGGAAAACTTTTGAGCACTCTTAACATTTTTTTATAATGGTATGATGCAAAATCAATAGGAAAAAAAGAGATAAAACCTAATAGTCTTGCCAATTTTTCCATTAGATTGCCTGCCTTTGCACACTTCTTTAGAACGTACTTAAGAAATACCTAAAGGTTTCTCCTTTAGCTGCTCCACGCTCCTCACATTAACTGTAAGCCTACCAGCTCTACATGGAAAGAACTAATCTAGAAAATGTTCTGTATCTTCTAGCTATAGTAAAAAAATAAAAATCTGTGTAAGAAAATGAACCCACTACAGGTTAAGAGGACAGCAGGTTTGCTGCAGTTCAAAGATTTATTCACTTTCTGAGAGAAATTCTCTAATTTTGGAAAGGCACAGGACCAATCAGTCTGATTTCAGCCCAGTGAATCTCTGCCTTCTGCCCTTCCTCCTGTTCCCATGCAAGCTGTGATCAGCAAGCTGCACTGTCACAGAAGTCTCCTCTGTAGGGTTTGTATGGCACACGGCTTCTTTACAGTCCTCTGTAACTGAAGACAAGGGTTGGAAACTGTAGGGAGAAGTTACTGAAATCATTAAGTTAAACATTAACCTCTTTTCAGGTATCTGCTAATATTTTCAGGTAATTGTAATAACCGCAGGTGCTACTATGAATGTCATGGAAGCCCCAGACATCAAAGAGACTAGACCACCTGCCATTAACCTGCAGAATCATTAACCTGCACTGAATTAAGACAGAAAATTCCTGAGCGAGGTGTTACATTTCCACCCTGTTTTACTCTGCTGCTATCCTTCATTCTATATGGCAGGGGAGCATCTGACTGTTAGAGATTAATTAGTAATTAAGAGTTGGTTCAAAAACATCACAAGTTCAGAGAAGAAAGCAACCTAATCATGATAGAAAATAGTTAGAAATATAAACTCCAGTCTCCTGGGATTTTCTTTTGAGCAGGAAATTTAAATAATTTTATTTTGAACATACCAAATTGACCCCACTAACTAGATGTAATAAACAAATGGAGATATTTAAGCTGACATTTGAACAGTGTCAAAGCCTTCTAAGCTTGTTCTGAGTAGATTAGTAGATAAGTGCTAGCTTTCCTATTCTGGGATATGTTCCAAGGGAAGTATGAGGACTGATGATTTCATTTAACTCTAAAGGGGACAACACTGTATATTTAAATAATGCAAATAATTTGCATAATTCTTATGACAAGCTACCAGTTGACACTGACAGTGTTGGAATAAAAAACCCTCTCTGCTTGGCACTGTATCTGAGGGCAAAAAATACATTTCCTCTACCTACCGTTCAATCAGTATGTGAAACCATAATTATTAGCATGGGGTATGTAATTTCTCAAAACCACGTAGCATATCTCATCTGATCTAATCCCAGAAAAACTGACTTAAATCTTTTTTTTGAAACAAGGGATATCATTAGATGTTTCAAAGACTCAGTAATATATTTGTAGACTTAAGTAAGACAGTGGCAAATAAATTCAGAGCCAGCTCCCTGTATCCCAGCAGTACTGACAAATCTGAAAGTATTTTGGTATGTTGTTGGGAGAAGCTTGCCAACTATTGCTACTCATTCAGTTTTGCTGTATCTGTCAGCGATAACAAGTCCACAGAGCTGCTTTCAAAACAGCTCTTAAATATTTCCCCAAATGCATCCTTACTCAGCAAAATACACGCAGAAGTTTCTAGTATGTTTAATGATTCTGACTTCAATGCAATTCCAGGGCTCAACGTTGCTGAGAAGAATCCCTCTAATGTGATTACCTTGTAGGACATCAATCTAGGGAAATCTTCAAAACTGAGCTTATAAAACAGAACAACACTAGTTCTTGGCCATCAGGACTGTAAACCTCTAAATTAATGATTGTTCTGTCACTCCATTCTGTGTGACTGTGAAAAGGAATAAAAGCGAGCTTTGTATGCAGCATCAAAACAGCAATCCTAAGCCTATTACACAGGCAGGGATGGAAAAGTTTGCAGGTTTTATCCTCACCTATATGAAAGCCAGATCCACAATAAGGCTTAATTACTTTAAGTGGAGGTTAGTCAAAAAGTCCAAAAGGGTGATTAATTAATCCATGAGTACCTCATTAGATCCCTAAAGCTTCAGGAGGCACGCAAGCTTTTCCCAATGAAGTTGCACATTGGAACTATTATAAGCTTTATACCGCATTACTTACCTTCCCTTTCCTTAGAAATGAGGGTTGCCAGTGACTTATGTATGATTATGCGCATTCAGCAGCACATTGGCAAGACAGAATTTGCATGTGTAACATACAGCAGCCAGAGCCATTTGCATTTGAAAGAAAGAAGAATTTCTGTAGCAAACCACTTCTTCCAGCTGTGCTTTAACAGCCAAGAGTAAGCCAGTTGTCTGTAGCCAAAGACACAACGACAATGATGGGTTTCCTGCTGTGAATCCAATTCAAATTCTTTGCTGAGGAAAGAACCTTAGCCTGGGAGAGAGTCAGGATTTCCAGTGCACTATCTCTTTGGTTCTTCCTTCTGGCTAGTTTAGACATACCTCCTGCTCTGTGAGCTGACTGTGAATCCCATTCCTACCTGCCTGACTGCAGGCCCCGTACAGAGTGGACAAGTGAGCGACAGAAATCTGAAATTAACGCTGGGAGCCAGACATTTTAAAATTACACACTGATATGCTGAACTTTGCTTAAGTCTTTGTGGACCCAAGCATAAGGTCTTTTTACGTGCCCTTGGAAGTGTTAAGAGATTTTGTTTACAAAGATTCAGAATCTTCACATTTACAAGTGCTATTTAATAGTTGTGTTTGAATGTAATTATTAAAAGACATTTGAAGGTAAATATTAAAAGGCATTTTATGGAATCTAACAAATTCATGACTTGCCTAAAAAGTTTTTACTAATGGTGGCCTGTTAAAACTTGTTACCTAGCTGACAAGTCATATTTTCCAGTTCCAGAGTGACATTTATTCTCAGTCTTGTACCGCGGCAAACTAAATGTGACTTTGAGGCCCTCAGTCCTGTCAAGTGCACAAACACACAGGGCGCAAACCTCGTCCTGTTTCTTCCCGACGTTCGCACCTGTGATGCAGAGCAGAGCATCACCACCTGTTCAATGCCTAGCGTGACTTATTTCAGTAAACCATGACTTCCCTTGGAAATGCCATTGAAATTTGGTGCCCGAAAAATTTCAGCCTTATACCACTATTGGCATGAAGCTGGGAATTTGGGTCACCTTGTACTAGGCGTCTACCACGTTGGTAGAGAACTAGGTGTCTAACGTCCCGCTACAGCCAGTGGTGATCAGTTCGGTACAGTCGGTGGAGCCTAGGGAGCAATTAATTCCACCCTAAAGCAGACACCTTCATTTGACCATCTGCAAAGCTCTCCAGACTCCACCGTTTGATTGACTATGTCTCCGTTAGCTGTAACGAAGGCTCACCCGTGGCTCCTCAGCCGGCACTTACCTCACGGACTCCCAAGACTAGGGCGAGCCTCTCACAGGTTTCCAGAGCGCGAGGAGCCAAGCTTCCCCCAGGCACCTACAAATTTCAAATTTAAATCCTAATTATAAAGGCAGAACTAATTAGGTATCGTACACGCAGGCTAACTCGGGTTTTACCCCCGCCTGGCTACGCCCCGAGCTTTCCAGAGCCCTTCCCCGTACCTCAGGGCCTCTGACAGGAGCCGCTCCCAGCAGCTGCTGCAGGGGGCGCCGGCCGCTCGCCTGACGGCGGCGTTTGGCCCATCGCGGCCGCCTTAGCCGCGCCGTCCCCGGCCCGCCGCGGTTCCTGGGGGGGGTCCGCCCGGCCTCTGGGGGTTCCGCCGGCGGCGCCCGCCTCGGCCGGGCCGTCGCCATGTTTACCAGCACCGGCTCCAACGGGCTTTGTGAGTACCGGCCCCCTCGCAGCCCCGGGGTGAAGGGGAGGGCGGCGTAGGGAGGGGAGGGCAGCCCGCCGGCCTGGCTCCCCCCCTTCCCCCGCACACCGCGGCCTGGCGTTTAAACTCGGGCTTTACCGCTCCTGCCGCTGCGGGACCGCGGCCCTGCCTCGGGGGGGGGCGAGGGGAAGGGGGTCTCCGCTTTCACGGGCTCTGCCGCCTGGGCCGGCCGGCGCCCAGGGGTTGTGTCTGGGCGGAGCGGTCCGCTGCCGGCCCGGCTGTCCCGGGGCCGGCTCCCCAGCTCCCTCTCTGTGCGTATATATGTGTGTATACACCCTCGGGGTGTATGTATGTGACAAAAAATGTATAGAGGTATCTATCAGAGCGGAGAAAGAACTCTTCTAACGCGAAGAGAAGGCTGTCGTTTAAACCGCTTCTTTGGCAAGGCAGGTTTAAGGGCAAACACGTTTCCAGCTCTTGTTTATTTTTTGCGTGCGGCATACGTAAATCATTTCGTATCCCAGCGGTACCTGGACGGACTTGGCAGGCCTCGAGGGTTGCTTCTGAGCTGGCTTACAGGGCAAAGAACCTGCTGCCTGTGGGAACGGCGGCGAAGAGCTGCAGCGTGGGCTGTGGCACTACAGAGCAGGCTGGGACAAAGGATAAGTCAAAACTTTGCTGACTAACTGCGTGCTGCACGCAAAAACCCAAATCTGAGCGTGAAAGCACCCTCCAGCAAGGGGGGAATAAGTCTGCCGCTTAAGAAGGGGCGTTAGTTGTAGCTGTATTCTGTTTGAGGCGTCCAAATGAGGGGGGGCGAGTTTTTGCAGGTGGATCTGGTGACACTGCACTTGATTCGAAGCTCCTGATTATTTTTTTTATTATTTTTTCCTCCAGTAATAGGTACTGTAGAAGAACAACCTTTTGGTGGCATGTGTCTGTGTATAGTTCTATGAGAAGGAAGGTGGGGTGAAGCGTATCCTTGTTTGGCTGAATGGGTGGAAAGCCACAGTCAGTATTTAAAAGTTTCTCCAGGATAGGTCCATCAGAAGGATGAGTGGAAAACTGGAGTCATAAGAAACATATTTGTGCTAGGAGAAAAACCTAGACAAGATGCCATTCTGCAAAAAGTAAATGTTTTACTTTTTTTTTTTTTTTTTAATAATTTTTTTCTTCTGGAAAACTGGTGCAGTGTACACTCTTACTGAACTCACCTGCTGACCTAAAGTGATTTTTCACAATAAGACTTGGCTGGTACTGGTGCACTGACAAACTCTAGTAGAGGCACAGAGTTAGGTGGCAGTGACATATGCTCACCTGGTACACAACTGTGGCAGTTTAAGATGTCCCTTTGCCCTCAGACTATTGTTTCTGCCTTTGTAGCTGAAGTGTCTGCTGCAGTAGCAGCAGGTATGTAGGATTCAGTCACTGATGTGCAGAATCTGATGCTTTAGGCAGCTAATGAATGAGTGCCTTATGTTGCATCAGGGAAACGTATATGTGTGTCAGTGTTCTGTTCTGCCCCTGGGTCTTGGGAGCGATAATCTCTGGCAGAAGGGCAATGACAAACAATTGTTGAGGCACAGCTGGTGGATAAATGGACCTGTATCAGAGACCCTAGATAAAATAATCAGACACCTGGTTCAAGAGCGATAAGAGTGATCATGGGTCAGACTGAAGGCTCCTCTAGCCTGGTGTGCCAGCTCTGACAGACTTCTTAACATCTATAACGTTTGGTTAAAGCCATATCACAATACCATTTGGTAAAACTTAGTAATAATAAGCTCTCTTTAGCCACGTGTATCGTAGGTAATTTTAAAAAGTGACCCAGTTGATTATATTCTTACTAGATTAAGGGCTTTAGCATCTTCGTAGATGCGGTGGTAGAAATGTCAGAGACTACTGTATTCTTTTTGCCTTGTTTTCATCATTACCTTGTTTTCACTCCTTTCTGCAGAATTCCCCACTTTAGCAACGGGAAAACAAACAAACAGTAGATGACCCCAGAGCTCTACTACATTTTGGTAATGTGATTCTTACTGGGCTTCTTATGCAAAGTGTTTTAACAAGAGTGCCAGAGACACCCTTGTCCCTAGTTTTTATGGAAGCAAATCTGGGTTTGGCCTACTCACCTTTTTAAAAACTTCTTTTTGATTTTGAAACTCCTTAGGAGAACCTAAATAATTATTTAACTCATTTGAAGTATTTTAGTTCTTGTAGATTCTCTTAGTTAGTTAATTCTTGAAATTGCATTTAATACTTCTCTGAAAGAGATAGGAGAGTAACCAGTGGCTCGCAATGGCAGCAGTTGCAGCTGGTTATAACTTTTTGCTCCATCTGGTAATATTAATCTAATGAAGGTTGACAGAATCTTGGATGAGGATATTATTGTCCATGTTCTCTGAATTCTTTGGGTTTTATTTCTTCTGCTAATTTCAGAATAAACCAAAATAGATAACAGTGGACTATATCGTATAATTCCAGGAGATTGTGGAAACCATATAAAGATCAATTTAATAGTCTGTGTTGTCATTAGAGGTCTAAATGAGAGAAATAACTCAAGAATCCTTATGTTTTATTTGATGCAGTACATAGATCAAATTCGTAATTAATGTCCTACAAAGCCTATCTCCCTTTGATTGATACTGCATTAGTCCCTTTTCCCCGTCTTGCATCCTGTCTCCTCAGTGTTTCTAGGCTGCCTCTCTTATCTCTTGATGTTTTGATGGAAACAAAACTCTTCTTTTAAACTACAGGGAGACTGAGATGATTAGGATATTTTCTTGCTAAATATGCATTTTAAACTGGTCTTTGACCCTCATTACATAGAATAATTTAATCAGAATATTAAGTTTTGGACATTTTTGATCACACGTTATTCCTCTTGCTGTAAAAATTCATGGAACTTTGATTGACCCTATAGTCAGTTCTATCTTTTGTTATGCCCCAGACATGGTAACTGTATGTGCTCAAGAGAAGATAGCTTATAATTCGAATAAAAAGCCTGTGTGCCTGCTAGAATTAAATTATTGTTTAATATTCCAAACATTTAATATGACAAAATGTGGCAGAAGAGATGACTGAAGTTTGGTAGACTGATGTGCTGTTTCTAGGAGACGTGGGAGGAAGACACTGTAGCTTCCTGCTAGCACAATTTATTTATAACATTTATTTGGGAAAATCTTTGGCTGCTGGCATTGAACAAAATCTTGACTGAGTAAATGAAAAACTTGAGTATTTTTATTTCATCAGTAAAAGGAGTTCAGCTATGTATCTGTTTGTGCAGATTACTGAGTAGCTGCATTTCCAGATTTCTAGATCGCGAATACTGTTGGGTTTGTTCACTCTGAATGCATTTTGCTTTTGTATTACAAGGTGGCCCTGACATACAACAGATTAAGTATAGCTCAGCTAAGCTTTTCTGAAGTCCACTTATCTACTGTAGCTGTCCTGATTGTTATTGTTCTTCGTTCAGGGCAAGGTTGTTGTTGCATTATTTACAGTCAGTTGATAAAACAGTCCTAAAAAACATCATCTAGATTTAGCCATAGATAGACCCTTGGGCTGTTTTTGTTACATGGATCTTCGCTTGGTTGATGGCCAAATTTTATTTCTGCTAATATACCACTAGTATCCTGAACAAACAATATTTTTCAAAGTTATTAGCAAGTACGAACTATTTCTGTATTACTTCCCATGAGCTGACTTTGTGGATCATCTCTGTACTATGGGTGCCAGTGGATGCTACACTATGATACGTGGCTACACAGAAAAGTTCGTTTCACGTCCTGGCTCCATAGTTCAGTGGGGTGGAAGATATTATCTTCATCCAAGGAATATTCAAAACTTGTGAGTTCTTTACCACAGATCCAGCTTCAGGTATTCCTCGTAAGTTTGACCACCTCTACTGAAGTTAGATTTTCTTGTAAATAATGCTTGCATAGCTGGGCCTGTGTAGTGAAGTGCTTGACCTTGTCTGTGTGCCTTTTAAGGAGTTATCTCATGACTTTGAGCACTGCAGTTGAGTTCTTACATTAAGTGTTTCTCTAGTATTTCTTATCCTATTTTAAGAGTTTCCTGGTATAAATCCCCCATCCTATTTCTCCTGTTCAGTACTCTTTAAAATCACGTGCATAGGCAGAGAG
The DNA here is from genome assembly GCF_947461875.1 of Haliaeetus albicilla. Taxonomy (NCBI): domain Eukaryota; kingdom Metazoa; phylum Chordata; class Aves; order Accipitriformes; family Accipitridae; genus Haliaeetus; species Haliaeetus albicilla. The sequence goes on along the minus strand of NC_091497.1, from coordinate 6,846,119 downwards.
GTTCTTGAAAAGTGACATTATAAGAGACATATATAAAAGCAAACCCCTCCAACAGACAAGCAGTCCAACACTGGGTGCATGTGAGCCAGTTCAGACAAGTAAGTCCTTTGCTAGGAGTGATACGCTGAATTCTGGACAGGCAGTATCAGGTGTAGCAGATGATGACCATGTTGGGAGCTGATAACACACCTACCCAGTGCATGACACAATTTTGGATGAGGAGATGTAAAAATAAATGTACCTGGTACATGTTACCACTATGAGATACGAAAGTCGGCAAACAAGGAAGAACACCGTTTAAAAGGACAAAACCAGTTTGCCCTTCTTAAGGGAAACCGTTTCTGTTATCTGGAATATTGGAGGAGCTGGTATGCCCTGGGGGGGGAAAAAAAGGCAATTACTCTGGATAATAGGAAGCACAGCACAGGCATACTCAAATGACTTAGCAAGACACTAATCCAGTTGAGTTGACTTGTAAAACAGTATTGCAGTGTGTTCAGGAAGCATGCTGCAGCACCTGGCTTTAAGGAAGGGCTTGAGAGGTGGGCTGTGGTGCCGGACCCAGACTGGATTCTTGTGTTGCAGTCTGCCGGCAACTTGAATCCCATGAAGAATGCTGCTGAAACACTTCAGTGGCTCCGCCAAGGCTAGCATGAGTGCATGAAGACTGAAACTGGGCTGTCCGTTTGATTTATTGTAGTGCTGCTTAGGTATATCTGGTGCTTGCTCGCCAACGTGCTGCATCCCAGGAGCAAAGTATGACACGCAGGAGGCTTTCCATTATAAGACAGCAGGGCCTTTCCAAAAACGTAAACCTGTAAGACTAACACCAAACTTTTCTGCAGACGTTGTAATATCCCCTCCCAGTATTCTTCATGCTATGTGCAATACTGCACGAGTATAGTAGGAAAGCCTGTTAGAGCTAGTCTTTATTAAGGTAAAATCTGAGTCCGTGTTTTAAAGCCTATCCACTTGCTACATGTGGAAAATATTTGGCTGCTTTGCCTACTACACACAAGCTACTTCTTGTAGTAGTAGGGAGTAGAGTCCTTTGAACTTGCATGCAAGCAGTTCCACTAATGCAACTTACGCTTTTACCTCTCTGTGAACCTTGTAGCGCAGTGCTAGCAATTTGTTAAAGATCCCCAAGGCAAGAAGGGAACGCTGTGCTCCTCTGCTTGCGTAACCTGCAAGGCTGAACTGTGTTGTGCGTGGGTGTCAGGAAAATAATAAAGGCATGTAAGTTGATGCTTTGTGGCACAGCTGAAGGAAGAAGTAAGTATGTATTGAATATATCAGACTTCTGTGCATAACAATATTACACAGTACAGTACTATATGGGAAAACAAATTAGCTTGTACATCAGCATGCCACAGTGCAGCCTGGTTCAAAATATTAGCATGAGTCCTTGGAGCAGCATAGCCACACCAGTTCAATTAGCCATGCATTGAACGCCACAAAAATGTGGCTATTCTGCTGCTGCTGCAGAGCTACCTCGTTTCAGGCTAACATGGGGATCTCCACGTGGTGTTGTGGTGTAGCCATACCCGGTATTTCTGACAGTGGATACTAATAGTAGTATGGTAATATGCTCTGTGGTTGGGAGGAAGAAAAGGTTTCTCAACAAGGTGAGCGTTTTTTGTTAACTTCAACCCTTTTCACTTTCTTTTCATATGTTCCTTTTAGAAACAAAGGTTTTCTTCCCTTTTTTTTTTCTTTTTGTAGTGTCTCATTCTTTTATAGTTTATGACAGGCTAAAATCAGCAGTTTTCTAAACAGTAAATGTATAGGTAACTGGTTTGATTGAAGTCTTACCAGCACCTTTTAAAAATTTAAAGATTTAAAGCACGATCACAGTTGGTTTCTTTATTGACTTTCGGAATATATATACTAATGTTCTTCACCTCTCAGCTTCTGTATTAAGTTTATAAGCATTTGATGAAAAACTGTTCCTGCAGTGATACTCTTCTTACTGTGTTCACTTGCAGGCATCACGATGATTAACCACCAGAGTATGCTGTGAAGTGACAGTCTGAACACAGGATCCCCTTCCTGTGTCTCTGCTCTGTGCCTAGAGTAGGGCCATGAGCTGCATTCCTGACCCAGAATACTTCATTCAGTCGTGTAACACTTTCAGGAAGCAGTAACTTCACTGCTTTTGCAGGGTCCTCTGGTAGTGCATGGTTTTTTTTCAAAGAATGAAGTATTAGGAAAATACTTACACTGGATTGAACAAACTCTAAAAAATCATCATATGGTTAAATTCCATCCTACCAGTCAGCACACAGTCTCCTGGTATCTTCCAGATTCCTCAAGCAGTATTGCATGTGTCCGGATCTCTTGTCATCTTCCCTCCATGGCACACTGTTGATTGTTCTCGGCTACTGTTCAGGACTCTGTGTGTGGTTATAATAACGACAAGCTTTTACTCCTCAGATCTAGTAAGGTTGCTCCAGTCTCCCAAAAGCACACGTTGGCGTCTAGGAAGCACTTAAAAGTTACTACTGAGATTTGCATATCTGACAGTGGGTTTCATCGACCATTACAATAAAGGACAAGCAAGGTTTCCAAGCATTCAGGAGGAGGTTTTCATGCTGTTTGATGTGTAGCAAACCTGCATCTGAAGGGAGAATAGTAGACAAAAGTCCTTGAAAACTCTGACCGTTTTGAAATGTCACTGTTGGTTGGTGAACCTCCTGCAGGTTCTTGGACAGATCTTGGAATACAATAGATGAATATCTGCATGATGCCTTAACACAGGAAAAACAACCACCCAAAATACAGATTCTATCAGTGCATTTGGGAAGTACTGTGCATTCAGATGTGCATCAGTTATGGTTTAAAAGACTCATAGATCTTGTGTATCAACACTAAAAAATGGTTCATGCATATTTCATGCCATTATAGTGTCCCCCAACAGTTAATTGTCTGTATGAAAGTGGCGTGTCTGCCTCATAGCAGCTGGGTTTGCGAAGTTTGCAGATGATAGTAGAAAAAACAGCATGTTTTGTCTGCAGCTGTGGTGTAAGCTCAGTAGGGATCCCCACAAAAAATGTCCTGAGCTAATTTGAGCTTCTGCAGCCACTGCTCATCAGCTGGTGCTGGCAATGAGGCCCTCTCCCAAGTCAACGCTTGAGTCTCAGGCCCGGAGTAGCGGTCCAGTGGGTGAAGTTGTTCCCCAAAAAGCCCTTCTGAAACTAGCTTGGTCTGGCTGCCTGTTTTGACATGCTCGTTTGCTATCTCTCTTCACCTGCGAGTGGTGAACAGGCAGGGAACAGGAAATCATTTAAAAAACTGTAGCTGTTGCTGCTACCACAGCTTTCGTGTTCTCATTAGCGCAGTGGTGGCTTCTGAAGCTGCAACTGCCTGAGCACTTGTGCCATAAACCTCCCCCTCTGTTTATGACAGACGGACACATCTATTCCTTAACTCTCTGTACTTTGAAGGTGGTACTGGCAGCCAGAAAAGTAGTAGGTCGTGGAAGAAGAGGATTTGTAGGCTTTGCGATGAGTGCAGGGGTGGAAAGTGGAGACTTAGAGGTGGTTTTCTCATTCATGTCGCATTTTAGGATCAGCTTCATGTTGCACAGTGGTAGCACAAAGGTCAGGGTGCTTGCCTGTGAGATTATTAGGGCAGTTTTGGGGAGAACTTCTCCATTGCACGAGGGGGAAGCAAAGATCTGTAGCGAAAGCTAGTTCTTTGTTCTTCATCATAGTATGGGCATGTTCTGCTGGTTATTACAAAATTTCTCTGTTCACTTAGATGGAAGCTCAGTATGTGTGTTGCAGCACCAAAGCTATTTCTGCCTGTTGTTTGAAAGAATTGCCACTTAAGGAGTACTTTGGGGTTGCAAATTTATTCCAAGGCCTTTGAAGATAGTATTTGATGTATTTTAACTCTTCAGGGTCAAAATAAGAGTTTATCCTTTCATTCTGCTTTCTTTATGTGGTATAGAGGCACTGTGCTTTTCTCCTCCTTGTGCACATTTACACTGGTGCTACCAGTAGGTACTGGTATCTTGGTAGGTTGGTAGAACCTGTTTCCATCCTGCACATGGTTGCAAATCCATTCGACTAGAATTAATTTTGCTTTCTAAATTTTGCCTTTACATTCTAAATAAATGTCAGAATGGGTGTCAGAATGCCTGATTGTGCAGTATCTGGGATCGTTAGTCATTTTTGGTCTTACTGGTTGAGACATTCCACAGCAGTGGGAGGGTTGTTCCTTCACTGGTGACCTCACAGCAGTCCTTGATAAGGATCTATATGCTGTTGAGTGGTAAAGCAAACTACTACATTGTACAGTGAAACACTTGGAAAAAACGTTTCAGGAGATGCATTATTTATCTGGAAGAGTTTATCTTTCTCAAGTTTACTGGACAAGAAGAAACTTTACTGACATGACAACATTTTTATAAGCTTGAGAGTAGGAGTTTCCGTTACTCATGTGGTGTTCCCTGTGGGTGACTGTCACATTAATGGGTTAGTTACTTCTGTGCTTTTTTACTCAATGACATGCTTAAAAATAAGTACTTTTCCTCTATAACAAGGTTTAAAGTGTCTAAGCTGGAAGGAGGCTCATAATAAAAATATTTGTTCACACTTCTGGAGAAAACAGATAAGGTTCTGTTGGTTATTTTTGAATGTATTCAAATTAGGAATGAACTTGATAGGATAAAGTATTTCAAGTGTGTATTACCTGTAATGTAAAAATGATCTAATGATACGAAAATTACAGTAAAATCTAAATATAAATATTAAACCTATATAGAAATATATAGTCATGGTGGGAAATCTAGTTATTTGCTTGCCATGTTTTTTATGGTAATGTGATCCTTATGCGAAAAGTATTATAGGATTAATGAGTTCTTCTAAAAATTTATTTAAACTCATGAAATAATGTAAATGTATTTGATAGTAAAATGACCAGTTTTATGAAACTTTGGTTCAGAAATGTCTACTGTTGTGACTACTACTATTGTTCTGATTTAGACTGTGCTTTCAAATATCTCTTGTATCCTAGTTATAAAACTGACCTTTTCACATCAAGAAATGTTAACTAAGTTAGGTTAACTAAGGGAGCATTGCCTGAGGTGTCAAGTGAATATGTGTGTGCATTGTGTGCACAGTAACTTTCAGGCAGCTCTAGCGTCTTTTTTCCCCCAGTGTTCTACAGTACTCTGATGGCTTTAGACTCTTTTGAAGCGTCCAACTAAATCAGGGGGATGAGTAATTTAAAAAATGGGTGTCTAAAGACTACAGATCTTATTTTTGGAGAGCAAAGAAATCCAAAGAAAGATACTAAATTGAAAGGTGGATAGTTTTCTTGCATTAAAAAAATTCAAGGCTTTCTGCCCTCCTGATGTGTCTCACATAAAAAATCTAATTATAAAAGTAGAGCTTATGGTTAGCAGAGTAATGTTAACCTGTGTCAATCCAAGTCACTGTCTAATTTTTAGAGAAGGATAGTTCTTCAAGGCATTAATTGCTTAAATGGAGTAAGGAAAGTGAATCTGTAAATAATGAACTCAAAGATATGGTCGTGGACTGAAAGAAGAGTTTTAAGTACAGGTTTACGTTACGATACATGTAGGAAGAGATGTTTTCTTCACATGGTGAACATCAGAAGACTGCAGACTTCAAGGTGGTGTGAGCTGAGAACAGCTAACAAGGCCCATCAAAATTGTTCTTGATGTCATCAGTTAGAACTTGAATGAGGATCATGCTTAAATTATGTAGTAAGAACCATATTTTTGATGGCAGTGGGATTGTGCCATGATTAAAATCTTGGCTTTGGTGCCTATTACCATCTTCCTTTTATAGCAGTTTGCTCTTCTGCTGTGCAGCAGATGTTGATGGAATCATTCATGGTAGTCAGTTTATCTAGACAAGTACTAAATGTTTCCTGTATTAAACTTTTTTAATGCAGTTTTGTTCTTCCTGTGCTTCTGCTCATTTCTTCCCATTAGTATTTTTAAAGTAGTCTTATTGCTTCTTTTGTTATCCAAGAACAATGACAACAGAGCTACAGATTTCATAATACCCTGGAAAAAAGCAGCTGTCTGAAAAATCAGATTCTGTGCTATAACTGGGATGTTTGGGACGGAAGTAAATGTGATTCAGGTTGCATGTGTGAAAAGGAGAAAAGTCATAGATGAAATAGTACTTCAGAGTTTCTGTATTTGCTTGAATTGTTGGGTAAGAGTTTGTGTTTCGTTGCATCAACTACACCAACAGCTTAGGATGAATTGCTGGGTATACTCCTGCTGGATACTCCACTTGGCGGTTTTTAGTAAACGTGTACTGCAGATTTCTCTGTTCTCTGCTTGTTTTCTTCTGAGTGTCCTCTCTGAAAGTCATGCTACTGGGGGAAAGAAGTTCTTGTTTCACAAATGTCCTGATTTTATTAATTTCTTTATTAATAATTGTAATAATTGAATGGAAGGGAGATGAATGTTGTGTAAATTAACGTAGTTATGTTTCCTTGAACAGTGGATCCAAGTGTGGTGAAGAGAAAGTCAATTTATTCAGGTGGTTCCTGCTTCATAGCCTCTAGAAAAAAAGCTAATCGTAATCCCTAACACAAAGGAAACAAAGCTATTTGTTTTAACTAGATGTGCATGTATATCTTGCTAGCAAAAAAGAGTGATTGTTTTATTTCCTGAAACATGATTGAGCCTTAGGAGGGCTGCATAGGAAGGCATGACCTCTATAGGTGCAGAGAGTTTGGTTTAATTATAGCCAAACAATTAATTTCATGAGAGACTGTTGAAAACAAAATGTCTGATTAATATTTAACTGTCATTAATATCTCTAAAGACTTCCTTTGGTTGGTGCGTTTTTCCTATCTATTTGCAAGTTGTTGAGAATTTGGGAAGTTGTTGAGATAAAAAGTCAATGTGGTGCCACTGGTATTATGTTTTCCATCCCCTGTTTAAATATGTCACTTTTCAAATGACATTTCTCAAGTAATTTAAATGACTTTTCTCTGAAATGGCTTTTGTTTGTTTGTTTTTTGTCTTTAAGATAAAGCACCTTTGTCAAAGAGTCTGTTACTAGTCCCAAGTGCCATCTCGATTCTATTGACGCTGCTCTTCCAACATTATCAGAAGTTCTTTGCATATAACCTACAAGCTATAAAAGAGGATTTTCAGGTAAGAGTTCATTTTGTGTGGAAAGAGACTGCAAACTACACTCTTCTATGCGATTCCTCCCCCCGCCCCCCTCCCCCACAGTCTGTTTCTCCTCTGGTTCTTTCCCTTTGTTCACTGTTGTAGACCAGCTTGTTCTTGCCTTTTTTTATGTCACCGCAGTATGCCACTTTTGGAAAAAGTGAGAAAAGCTGATCTGAAACGATCAACATAGCTTTTCACTTCTTTCTTTTGTCTGGGAAATGATTGGGTTTGTATAATTTTTCCTTTCAGCCACTGGCATTTGGATACTTGCTGTGAATGAAGTGTGATTTAACCCGTGTAATAATAGAAGTATTTTGATATGAATATCAATATCTTATTGTGCTTAGGTTTTGAGGCTGAAGAGGGCTATTGTGGTTGGGTACTCCGATTGTATATGACTTATTTTAACAAAGAGGCCATAACTTTCACTCTGTAACTTCTGTTCTAGTTAGTTGTGGGAAACTAAAATTTGCCTGTTGAATAGAACTGCTGCTTCTAATTTGAAGATTCCGAGTGATGGGGGAGTTTCAACAGAGAAGGGTCAGCAAAGGCCTCTGTAATTATCTTAGCCCACATGTTTTACAGTTACATCAAAAAAAAGTATGTAGTCAACTTAATGTCTTCAAGAATGTCAGCTGTAGCCTGCAAGCCTTAAAAGGTTGTTAGACCTAGCTAGTGATAGTTGTTGGTGCACTTTCTGTGGTCTTTCTTGTCAAGAACGAGAGCTTTGTTGTAATAAGGTAGATTACAACTCTGCAAGAGCACTGCTCATATTTTCCAAGTGTCTTGTTAATGCTGTGCAGCAAAAACACATAAATTAACATCTGCCTTTTAAAAATATTACAACCAAGTGTTTGCAGAGGGGGGGGGAAACTCTGAGAAACTATTGAAGTTTTAAATGGAAATTTTGTGGGTTTGGGGTTTGTTGGGTTATTTGTTTGTTTTGCAGTTTGTGTTTAGAAGAGTTGTCTCTTTTCATTTGTTTGATCTGCTGAAAAACAGTAGTAGCTGTGTTTTATTCAAAGAAACCATGTTTACTGTGTCTTAAGCATAAACATTCACAGGTATCTGTAGAAGCTATGATACTTTTATTGTGGTGCTTTGGGGAATTTGTGGGTTTGGGTTTTTTTTTTTCTTTCCCGAAATTGTTGTTTCATTTATTGTCATAGCCTTTGGAGTAAGCTATATATATATAATTGTGTACCTCTGAGATCAAGGAGAGCAGATCATTTAACTCTTGTCCGATGCTAATATTCAAATGAGAACACTTCAAAGAAAATTTGTTTAGAATAAATTCGTCTGCAGGGATGAGTTTAATGGAATGGAATTTTTTCAGGGGCTGAACAGACATTTCAGATATTGGACATTAACACTTGTTAAAGCTGGTAGAGAGCATAGGAAATAAAGCATGCAGCTGAAGAAGAGTACATTTGATTTGGAAGGCAAAATGTGTACTGCCCAAAACTAAAAGATCTTTGTCTCCATAAAGGGGACCCTCAAAAAGCAGTGAAGATGCAGTGTGTAAAATGAAGATCTTGATTACATTAGACCTATGCGTTTTTTAAGCTGACTAAAGTAAAGAGCAATTAGGCTTAGAAGACTTCCATAGTCTATGTGAGGGCTGTTCAGTTAATGTGTATCATGAAATGTTCAGCTACAAGGTCACAGCCAGTTTCGACTTCAGGAAGGGTGGTACTCATGCTAGGTTTTAATGTTGGGCATGTTGACATGGGACAGCTAGAATGGTGAGGTCCCACTTCTTTCTTCTTGTTCAGTCCTTTGGTATGCTGGGGAAGTTAGAGGCAGACGCATTGGTTGAGGCCTTAAGACCTTGAGAAATATAAAGCTCAGGCAGTGTGTTGGCACTTGAACTTCCGCAGAGGGGAAAATGCCCAGCAGGCTGTGGCTTAGGAAAGGGAGCAGGGAGCCAAAGCTGAGCTGGAAACTAGCGAGGGAGATGATGGGCAGCAAGGAAGGTTTCTGTAAGTACATCTGCAGCAAAAGAAAGGCTTAAGGAGAGTGTGTGCCCGGTCCTCATTGTGGCAGGGGACCTAGTGATAAGAAATATGCAAAAGGATGAGGTATTCAGGCAGATGTGTTTATTAGTTTGTACTAGTGTGTTTTGCCCTCCGGCCTCCAAGGTCCCTAAGCCTCCTAGCAGAGTCTGTGAGAGTGCACCAGTATCCACCATTGAGAAAAATGACACATGTAAATTAAAGAGACCCAGATGGGTTACCTCTGAGGGTGCCAAAGGTGCTGGAAATGTGAGACCTTTCTCTAGCATCTTTGAAAGGTCATGGCACTTGGTGGAGGTACCCGATGACTGGAGAAAGGCAAATGTCACACCCGTCTTCGGGAAGGGCGGAAAGGAGGATTCAGATAACATCAGGCCAGTCAGCCTTACCTTCATCCCTAGGAAGGTCGTGGGGCAAATCTTTTTAGAAGCCATTTCTCAAAACATGCAGGACACAAAGGTGACTGGGAGCAGCCAACCAAGGTGAGGTAGACAGATTCTGTGGGTCACAATTGGTTGCACAGGTGGTGTTGGCAACAGGATTTTGGGTTTTGTGCCCATGCAACCCTCTCTGAGGATTGAGAACTACTTGGAAGAGATGGGATCCACCTGACCAAGTGGGACAAAAGCATCTTTGCTAACAGGCAGGCCAGCCTGGTGAGGAGGAACTTTTAAGACAGGAACAACACAGGAAGGAGGTGACAACCTGCAGTCAAGTGAGGAGGCAGTGGACTGGGTTAGCCAGCAAAGGGTACAGGGTGGTGTGAACAGAAGGGATCTTGTAATCAGCAAAACAAGACTGAAAAGGGCCTACACGTGTATACACATAAATAGGGAAGTGCCTGTGGGACAGCATTATGTGGAACACTCCCACATGTTTTCTGGGAAATCAGTGTGACTTGGTGCCTCTCTGAGATGTTTGTATGCTAATGCATGCTTTATAGGGAACAAATAAGAGGAATTAAAGGTCATATGCCATTACAGGGCTACGATCTCATTGGGGTCATGGAGATGTGGTGGGTTAGCTCACATGATAGGAGTGCTGCAACAGGCAGATACAAGCTCTTTAGGAAGGACAGGCGAGGAGGGGAATTGCTCTTTTTGTGAAAGAGCAGCAGAACTACACAGAGCTTTGTCTTGGGACGTGAGGCAGTTGAGTCTTTATGGGTCAAGATTAGAGGGCAGACCAGCACAGCCAGCTTTGGTGGTGGTGTTTGCTACGAACCACCTGATCATGAAGAAGTAGATGAGGCCTTCTTCAGATACCTGGAAGAAGCCTCATGATTTCAGGCCCTGGTCCTCATGGAGGCCTTTAACCATCCTAATATGTGCTGGGAGGGCAACACAGCAGAGCACAAGCAGTCCAGGAGGTTTCTGGAGTGCGTTGATAGCAACTTCCTAACACAGATGATGGAGGAGCTCACAAGGAGAGAAGTTGTGTCTGGACTTCATACTTACAAACAAGGAGGAAGAACTTGTTGGGCATGTGAAGATTGGGGGTAGCCTTGGTTGCAGTGACCATGAGATGGTGAAGTTCAGGGACCTGAGAGGAGGGGCAAGGCAAATTGCCGGATTGCAACTCTGGACTTCAGAAGAGTGGACTTTGGCCTGTTCAGGGATCTGCTTGGAAGACTCCTATGAGATACAGTTCCAGAAAAAAGAGTGTACCAGCAGATCTGGTTGGTTATCAAGGATCGTGTCCTCCAAGCTCAAGAATGGCTCATCTAGTGTGCAGGAAGTCAAGCAAAGGCGTCAGGAGGCCTGCATGGATGAATGAGGAGCTCCTGACTAAACTCAGACATAAAGATGAAACACACAAGAGGTGGAAGCAGGTCAGGTGACCTGAGAGGAATATGGAGACACTGTCTGAGCATGCAAACCAAAGCCCAGCTGTAGCTGAATCTGGGAAAGGACGCGAAGGACAAGAAGGACTTCTACAGGAATATCAGCAAAAGGAAGACTAAGGAAAATGTGGGCCTGCTGCTGCATGGGAATGGGGACCTGGAGACAGAAGACATGGAAAAGGCCAAGGTATTCAGTGCTTGCATTGCCTTGTTTTTTTACTAGTAAGACTTGGTTTCAGCAGTCCCAGGCTGCTGAGATCAGTGCAGAAGTCTGGAGCAACAAAGGCTTAAACTTGGTGAAGGGCACTCAGGCTAGGGAATATTTAAACTAACTGGACATATGCAAGTCCATGGGACCTGATGGTATATACCCATTAGTCTTGAAAGAATTGGCTTGTGTCATTGTGAGGCCACTCTGGATTATCTCTGAAAGGTCATTGCAGTCTATGAAGGTTCCTGAGGACTGGAAGAAAGCAGATGTCATTCTTATCTTCAGGAAGGGCAAGAAAGGAGATTGGGAAACTACAGGCCAGTCAGCATCATGACCTTCCCAGAGATCCACATGAAACAAGTCCTCCTAGAAATCATTTTCAGACACCCAAAGAACAATAAAGTGATTGGGGGTAGTCAGCACAGATTTATGAAGTGGAAATCTTGACTAACCTGACAGCCTTCTGTGAAGAGGTAGATTACTGTCTTGGTGGGTGAGGGCAGAGAAGTGGATGTTGTTTATTTTGACCTTAGTATAGCTTTTTTACACTGTCTCCCATAACATCCTTAGACAAACTGATGAAGTACAGATGAGATAAATGAGCAGTGGACTGAAACCTGGCTGAACTGATGGGCTCACAGGGTTGTGATCAGTGGCACAAAGTCCAGCTGGAGGCCAGTCATTAGTGGTGTACACCAGGGATGAATATGGGGGCCAATACTGTTTAGTGTCTTCGTTTATAACCTAGACAGCAGGACTGAGTATGCTCTCAACAAGCCTGCAGATGATTTAAAACTTGGATGAGTAGTTGATACACCAGACAGTTCTGCTGCCACGGGAGAAAAGGATCAGCAGGAACCTCATGAAGTTTAGCAAAGGCAACTGCAAAGTCCTGCCCCTGGAGAGTAGTAACCCCATGCACCTGTACAAGTTGGGGGCTGACCAGCTGGAAATCAGTTTTACAGAAAAGGCCCTGGGGGTCCTACTGGAGACCAAGTTGAACATGAGCTAGCAATGCAGTGTTGTGGCTAAAAAGGCCAGCAGCATCCTGGGCTGCATTAGGAGGAGCCTCACAAGCAGGGCTGGTGGGGCAATCCTTCCTCTCGGCCTCGATGAGACCACATCTGGAGTGCTGTCCCTTATGCTGGGACCTGGAGTACAAGATAGACCTTGACATACTGCAGAGAGTCCAGCGGAGAGGGCCACCGGTATGGTCAGGGGCTGGAGCATTTGGCATATGAGGAGAGACTGAGAGAGCTGGGATTGTTTAGCCTGGAGAAGAGAAGACTCAGGGTGGATCTCACCAGTGTGTGTAAATACCTGATGGGAAGGTATAGGAGCCAGGCACAGTGAAAGGCAAGAGGCAATGGGCACAAACTGAAAGACAAAGAAATTCCATTTAAAGAAAAAGGTTTTTTACTGTAAGACTGATGGAACAGAGGAACAGTATCCCCACAGAAGTTGTGTAGTCTCCCTCCTTGGGGATAGTCAAAACCAGAGTGGACATGGTCAGTTAACATCCTGCTCTAGTTGACTTTGTTTTGAGTGAGGGTGTTGGACTAGATGGTCTGCAGAGGTCCCTTCCTACCTCAACCATTCTATGATTCTTTGAAAGCATGCCTGACCAACTGGTTGCTTTCTTCGATGAGGCAAGTGGTGCTGCGGACAAGGGGGAGTGAGTGGATTTTGCATACCTTGACTTTGGCAGGGCCTTTAACCCAGTCTCCCGTTGTGTCCTTGAAGACAAATTGGTGAGGTATGTACCGAGTAACCGGACAAGAAGATGGGTGGAAAATTGGCTGGACTCTCAGTGGAGTTATGGTCATTAGTGCAAAGTCCACTAGGCAGGTATTAATTAGGGGAGGGCCCCTCGGAGATCAGTACTGGGACCAGTACTATTTAGTGTCTTCATTAGTGACCTGGATGATGGGATGAAGTGCACTCTAAGCAAGTTTGTGGGTGATTGAACATTGGTGGGAATATATTGGAAGGCAGGGCTGCTATTCAGAGAGACCTTGGCAAGCCCAAGAAATGGGCTGATGGGAACTTGGTGAATTGGAAAATCCTGCTTCTGGGATGGAATAACCCCAGGCTGCAACGCTGCAGGCTGGTGGGGGTGAGTGCTTGGGAAGTAGCTCTGCAGAGAAGGACCTGTGGATCTTGGTGGATGACAGAAGGCAACAGTGCGCTCTTGCAGCCAAGGTGGCCAGCCATCTTCTGGACTGTATTAGTGAGAGTGTGGCCAGTAGGTCAAGGCAAGTGACTCTGCTCCTGTAGTTGACACGGTGCTCTAGATGTGGTCTCACTAGTGCCCAGTTCTGGGATCCTCAGTACGAGAAAGATATGAACACAGTGGAGCAGGTCTGCCAAGACAGTCAGAGGGTTGGAGCACCTGACACACAAGGAGAGGCTGAGAGAACTGGGTCTATCCAGCCTCAAGAAGAGAAGGCAAAGAGGAGACACCTTGTTGCTGTCTACAAGTACCTGATCAGAAGCTATAGAGAAGCTGGAGCCAGACTCTGCTTGGAGATGCACTGAGGTGGTGCAAGAGGTAGTGGACACAAGGTAGAACATGGGAAATTCTGCCTAGATGTAGGGATTTGATTTAGTTTTTTAAACCATGGGGGTGGCCGAACACTGGCTGAGAATGGCCGATCTGATTAGACCTGCTTAGAGCAGTACACTGGACTAGTTGGTATCTGGAGGTCACTTCAAAAATATTTTTTTTCTGTAATTCTACAATTCACTAGGGTTGTGATTTCCATTTTTATTTGTAAATGTGAACTAGGGACATAAAAATGTATTTGACTTCATTTTAATTGTCGATTTATTATAACAGGTAGACCTCTTCCCTGAAAATATTTTATTTTTAAACAGACTTCTTGAACTCTCCATAACATTCTACTCTCTTTACTTCCCTCCTTAAATGTACTGCATTTCTGTTATCTGACTTTAGTATTTTATTTTCACTCTGAGCACAAATTCTGTAAAGAATTTCCTTGAAGGAAGAGAGACTTAACATGACAATCTTTAACCTCCTAGATTTGGAGACTTGTATGTGGGAGAACAATATGTCTTGATCTGAAAGACACATTCTGCAGCAGTCTGCTCATTTACAACTTTAGAATATTTGAAAGAAGATACGGCAGCAGAAAATTTTCAGTAAGTTCCAGTTACTTTTTTTTGTAAACAAACTGTTTTCTACACTGTGTAGAATCTTGTAGTCTTGGATTAATATAGCAGTTTTATTACTGACATTTTCTATGGAGATATATGTTAAAGGGTTTTAGAGAGAGTTTGGTTTCCATAAATCTAAATTTATATTGATAATATCTTGTAGTCAATAGATTATTCTAATTAAAGTTTGCAGCTGTGTCAGTTGAAAGTTATCAGACCCATAGAATTAATTTTGGTAACAAATCTAACCATTCTTCAGTATCTAGATGTGTAGATCTGGAATTATGTTGTGCTAAAGATTTTATTTGTCTTAATTGAACTAGTATAGTGGTTTTCTTGTTTTTTCTTTTATTTAGAGATGCATTAAAACCTTATTTTTAAACTGTTGAATTAATTAAAATCAAACTTTTTCTTTCCAGTCCTTTTTACTGGGTGCTTGGATGCTCTCAGCTTTGTTTGATCTTCTCCTTGTAGAAATCGCTCAGTATATATTTGGCATCACCATCAACAGCTTGCCTTCTGGTTTGTAAGTAGCTCCTAATGGATTGGTTATTTTAGATGCAGTTTCAAAGGATTATTTTGTGTAGATTTTAATTTAAAAAAAACTTTCTTCATTTAACCCTTTAAACTAAATTTAATCTTGAGATACAGTGTAAAGGTTCTTGGCACAACTATTATATTTTCAAACATTCATTTCCTAGTTGTGATCTGTGGTTAATTAATTTATAATTTATCCATATATTGATTACTTTCCATTCTGTTAGTCCCATTTCCACTGTCAGCATGATTGAAATACGGCTTGCAGTGCACAAATTATTGCCATATTTTGTTTTGTTCATTTCAGTGAATCTGAAAACTGAAATCACGTTGGTGCTGATTTCTTTCTTAAATCACAAAGACAGCACAACTGTAATTCATATCTTCATGTTCACTTTTAAATGCATATGCAGTTATATGCATTTCATACTGTTATTTTGTATGTTTGTGTTTCAAAAATTTACTGCTAGAGCATGTTATTCCATTTAGTGCTTGCATCTGAAGTTCTTAAAGCCTTAAGATATTTAGTGGTTCAGGTTTGCATGACGTATATTTGAGATTTCTGCACTTAGTAAGAGATGTTCGTGTTACAGTAGAACTGTAGAGCTTGCAGAGCCTTTGTGGTTAAGCTTCTGACAGGTGAGATCAGCCTCATACAGACTAGAATTTTCATGTGTCGCACACTCTCAGGTAATAATAAAAGCTCTTGGAGTGAGATTTTTAATATTAAACACCATATTAGGCTTTTTTTATTTCTGCCTTTTTAGTGTGTCCCTTGAAAGTAGCTAACAACTGATTTAATAAGGAGGAAATAGTGTGTGTTTGACATTATAAAGATATATTTTTTGTAGTGTGTGAGTATTCAAAAGGACTTGAAAGCTTGAGTAGTACTGCAGTTACTCATCACGTTTACTACCTTGAAGTTTGTTGCTGGGACATAGGCTGCTAGTGTGTCTGGACAAATTCAGTATTTTCATCTGTGTAAAAAGATACTGTGTGCAAGAGTAGGGTGTAATAAATGTGCACATCATACCCACAGGGAACTAATAAACAGTTTGACTATTATACCTTTTGATGGTATTTTTATCTATGGCTGCAGAATGTTGTCAGTTACAAAGAAATTGGCATCAAAGAAGTTTTTAGTTGAATGAAATATAAATGTTACCTACATATGCTTTCTATTTAAGTCGTGCTGACATTGATCTTGAGAGAATGAAGCTAATTTTAGAACTGTGGAATATACAGTAGTTTCAGGAGCATTTGTTTGTGCAGATATAAAAAATCAATATATATGTTGCATCATAATTCTTCAGTGTTGTCTGCTTTATTATACTAATAGTCACTTTTTCGTATCTGACAATATTCACAATCTTTTGAGATGACAAAAGCTTTGGCAAGTTTAACACCGGTACTAAGTTCTAGTTCATTTCAGGTTTACAAAAGCTGTTGAGCAAATTTAAAGAGGTGCAGTTATTATTCTGCTTCTCTCATATTTGCAGTGCAACAAATTTATCTGTTACTTCTGGTTATAGACCATTCTTCAGTGTAGGCATAATGCTAGAATTCAGAAAAAGAATCACTTGTTTACATTATAAAAATCCCCTGACATTTTTTTCTCTTTTTATATCATTTCACTGTTCATATTATTGAGTGATCTTACACTTCCAGTTCGAAAACTTTTCCTGCGCACACTTCGAAGGTAATTGCGATAAAGGATTACACTGATGACTCTCGCCTGAAATTGTTTAGAAACAATATAGTACAGTATAACATCCAAGCATGTACTGAGATTCATGAGAAAGGTGGTAAAGGCTGCCCAGGGATTGTAAGTTGTATCTTCATCTTGCAGCATCAGGAAGGCGAAGCAAATGTGGAAGGGTACAAAGCAGACAAGTACTTGAGCAATCAGAGTCACTATAATTCTTATGGATCTCTCCTTGGCCTTAGGCTTCAGTTTGGAAGTCTTGCCGCGGATAAAGTTGTAAATAATGACTAGGTAACACCCTATCATGATAAACAAAGGAATCAAAAAGAAAAAAATCAAGCGAGAAAAGTTCAATGTATTTACTTCCTTTAAATGGATGATATCAAGCATTTTCGTGCAGGTGGTGAAATTCGAGGCTTTGTCTGGATCAGATTGTAAAAACAGCAGTGGGGATGTTGTTGCAAGGGTCATTACCCAGATTCCAGTGCAAGCCAGCACAGCTTTTTTTGTATTTTTTAGTTCTTTGACATGTTTGGGCTGGACAATAGCCATAAATCTGTCTACACTTATAAAACTGAGCAACCAAAGAGCAATGGCTGGGTAAAATATAGTGAAAGCACTGATAATGCGACAGAATGTATCTCCGAAAGGCCATGTTTCTTTCCCGTGGTAGATTATCCGAAAAGGCAAGGAAAATATAAAAATTATGTCAAGTAATGCCACATTCATCATATATACAGTTATAGTTGTTCTCTTCTTGGTAGTGCAGCTGAAAACCCATAGTGCAGTGGCATTCACTAACAATCCCACTGTGAACACAAAGCTGTAGAAGACCAGTGATGCAATCCTGTATTCTTCAGGGTGGTGACTTCCAGGCATCATATTTTAATTGAACTTAGGAATAGTTTTTGCACTCCATAAATACCCTATAAATAAATAAAATATGAAAAGTTATTCTCAGTCGGATAAAAGCTTTCTTTAAAAACAAACAAGATGATTGTTGTAGGATGGGGCTTAGTGATGATATTGTATTTTTTAGTTGTGAAAATGTGCTAGATTTGTTGCTTTTTCTGACTACAAATACATAATTGTGCTCTGAAGGAAGTACGTGTACTGTCAGACTTGTGAGAAATAGTATTTATAAGCTAGTTTTAATTAAATATTTTTAATTACTTAAGAGATTTCTAATATAAGGAATCAAAAAGTCAAGATTGACCAGCTGCTCTGTGTGCGCTTCAGTAGTGGATAGTTAGATTGAAACGGCTGTAATTGAGGCAAGAGAGCTATTTTCTAAAGAAAATATTTCTTCAAGTTGTCCCTGCTGAAAAAGTAATGACTAAGACTAGTTTGAAAAGAAATAAGTGAGCATGGCATGTAGTGACATTTGGATATGAAAAGTGAAATACTGACTTTGCATTTTATCTGTGTAGGAACTACTTAGCTCCCAAAAGAATAGGTGCGTGCTGTTGCTCATAAAAGACACTAAAAAGCTATCTTAATAGCTTCTGAATGAGATGAATGGATTGATATACTTCCTGTTTAAAAAGTAAAAAAGATGGAAGCAGCGCAGTCTCCAACCAGGCTCTATGTGAACAGTATTTGTTGGGGGGGAAGTTGCTGACTGGTAGCCTGCTGTGCAGAGCATGGTTGTGTTGCTTCTCTCTGCTTCTTGGTCACAGGGGTTGGACATCTGAAATCTCGTTACGCAGACTCAGGTGATGAGAGCTGAAAGAGATTATCGCCTGGTTTACTGGGCAGCCATTTGGGGATGGCGGACCTTACCTGGTGTTTGCATGGGTGTTTTGGTTAACCCGCATCCCCCTGCTTTCCTGGCTCTTGCTGTGGTCACAGTTTCATGACTTTGCATGGGAGGGTTCCTCTTGTTTGGCCTTTTACCCAGCCCTGTGGCAGCTTTATGAAGAGGAGGAGGAAGGAGTTAGTTGGTTGTCTGGTCTTCTCTCTTGTGACAGGCAGCCAAGTAACTTCTACAGAATAAGTTAGGCACCAAAACTGCTCTCAAGAGCAGAAGAGTGCATAGTTCCTGTGTGTTTTATCTCCAAAAGTGGAGAATGCATGAAAAAAAAGCTTATTGTTACTGCTCATCTGGTTTATGTGTTCACCGTAATGTAACCGGGTACTTTTTTCAGTGGTATAGGAATACACAGGGGATTGAACCACTGTTTATTAGTCTAGCATCCTGGTCCTACACTGGCAAATATCAGCTGCTTTCAAGAAGAGTATCCATGGAGTAACTAACTTAAGTATGACCTATTAAATGTTTCTTCAGGTTAGTTTCTGCCTTGAAATATTAAGTTTGGACTTCTGATTTTCTTACAATTCTCCAGTTTACAGATATATAAAAAAAATAATGCATACTGTCTCAAAGATAGGTTTTTTTAGCTGTACAAAACAAAAAGGTGTTTTCTGATCAGATGTAACAGAATTCACGTTCTGTATGGGAAAAGCTATGCGTATAATACTGACAGAAAAGAGGTTTGGAGGGCATCTGTCTGAATTCCTTCTAAATTACCTCATTGTGTGAAGAACACTAAAAATAAAAAAAAATTATGGAGTGATAGCAGACCTTATTGAAAGGTGGATGGCATATGCTTGAAAGAAAATTTTTGTAGCCCATGCTTGTAGCACAGTTGAGAGATTTTCTGGCATACTGTCCCACTTTCATTACTGTTGCATAAAATTGTCCAAATATTGCTTAACAACCCCCCCGCCCCAGCCCCTGCACATTTTAAGTGTTTTTTTCTCTTTTGTTCTGTTTTTTTTTCTCTCTTGATAGTGGTTGTGTATGACATGGTGCATGACTACCTATCTCAAGATCCTGACTGATTTAGCAGGTGAATTGAGTAGTAATGTATAGGATAGGTAGAAGAATTCACTTTTTATAGATGAATGTTAATAAACAGTATGGATTTTGGTTTTGGTTTTGCTCTTCTCTCTTTTGGGCTTTCAGTGACTATGTTTCTGGTCAGGTCCTGTTTCCAAAAGAACCAGCAGGCTGATGTTGATGAGAAGAGAGGAAGCTGAATCTGGCATGAGCTTCTATCAGGAAAACCTGTGGTTCCATCCCTTATTTACTGTTTATTTCAAGTTTGTGCCAATTTTGAGATGTATCAAAGAATGGACCTACTGTAACAAAAAGGGGGGGGGTGTTGTTTAGTTGTTGAAGACACTGTTTTCAACCTTTCTGGGTTTAAATGCATGTCAGTGTTATAATTAGGTACTTCTCCTAAATTTAATTTTTAAGAATCTAAAATTTAACATTTATTTAGGTATGAAATAATGAGATTTTTTAAAAGTGTGTAGTTACCTATCTGCATTTATACAGGAATACAGATGTTCTGCTTTTTCATCAGTACTTGTCTGCATGGAGTTCAGGTTGATGTCTCCCAGGTCAGCCCAAGTAGATCTCTGGGTGCCTCCGAGTGGATGGTTTTGCCCTAGTTGCCATTCTTTGTAATGGGAACACTTACTTACTGGTATTGATTAAAGCGCTTGCTGAAAAGCCCCTGGAGTCACCAGTTTCTGGATGTCTGTCTGTGTTAATTCTGAATGATTACTCTGATGCTGGTCCATGTGTTTTACCAATCTGTTTTAATTTTTTAATGGTAGCTGAGGTCCTGAATATCTAATGTGAATTGTGAAGCCCATCTAGGTGCTGTGTATGAGAACAAAGATTTTCAGAACAAAACAAAAGAATTAAATCTCTTCCTCCATATTCATATTATGAGTTAGGCAACAGTGACTCCGTTTAAAGGATTGTGTGTGTATCCCTGTTCCCCATCCCCTTTTTTTTCCTTTGGCTGTCCTTTACATTTGCTCACATTTTCCTGAGGAGGACATGGTTTTCAGTGAAGCACAGAGAGACCAAGCAACAAGATCTTCTCCTGGTTTTAGTTTAATGAAAACAAACATTTTTCCTTTAGTGATAACGTACTTACTAATGCTTTTAGTTACTGCATATCTTTAAATTTATTGTTAAAATCCTAAACAACAGTATTTATGGTACTATGCTTCTACAGATGCAGTCATTTTGCTTTAAATGTTATTTATAGAATGCTCCTGATACTTTGAAAGTGCATTAAAGAATTAAATATCTTTTCATTAGTTCTAGAATTAATGCCTGTGTTCAGCTTCTGAAGAAAGAAGTCTGTCTTGGCAACATACATAAACATCCAAGTTACTTTGTTGGCATAGCATAATGGATTGTTACTCACGTTTTGTGCACTGCAAAGTTGCTTCAGAGATGCTCCTTTCATAGCCCCAAATCTGTAGAAGGTTTAGACTTCCTCTTCTCTGCTCAGCTTCACTTAGCTAAAATAGCTCCTTTTCACAGGCAGGAAACAATGACGTAATCTAGCTAGTTCTGAGCCCTTCTATTGGTCATACTTAATATTTCACATACGTGCGGTGTCTGTGAACTGATATTTCTCATACCTTTCAACAGGCAAGCTTTTACAATATTTCCAGTGTGGTCAAACTGGGGTGTTGTGCTATGTATCTTTTTTAAAATACATTTTTAAATGTTTGTGATATAATAAAAGCATATTTTTAGTTCACATTTACATGCAAAGTTATCTGCAAGAATACGCATCTTGGTTATGCAGAAGTTTCTCATAAGCACAATGTAAATGTATTTTCTGTAGAGTGTAGTCTGTTTTTTGTGGAAATCCCCATTTTATTTATATTGCCTTGGATAGTAGTCAGTCTGAAAGTGACAGAAACTTGCTACATTTGAAATGAGAAGTTTGATTCACTTGAATTCACAGCCTTGTTTATGCCTGTACTTACCATGTTTTGCTAACACAACAGCAGTGTTTCAATATTTTATTTGCCATCTAAAATAATAACATACCTATTTAGGACCTTTGCAGAAGAATGCTGTATGAAGAGAGGTTTTTAGCCTTTGTTAAAATGGATTAAAACCTCTGAACTGTGCCACTGCAACAGACATCTTTGGTGGGATGAGAGTCTTCACAAAGGCTAATAGGTAAAGACGACGAATTTCCTATGTTTTCTCTTTGTCAACTGGAAAAAAGATCCAACCTTTGAAAGAGCCATTCAGAGGAGATCATTCCAAATTCTCTGTAGACTGCTCACTAGCTCCAGGTCTCTGACTGGCAGTCTTTGGGACATTGAAGCACACTTCGGAGAGTGTGGTACCTCTTGAGGCCTCCTGGGTTTTTCCCCTCCAAATGAAGCAGAGATGTGTGTTGAGGAAAGGAGCAGTAATGTTTCAGTCTCCTCCTGGCATGCAGTGAAGAATTTGCCAGGATGTGTACCTGGTGCCAGAAGCAACGAAGTCCTGCAGTTCAGATGTAGCCAGAATCAGATTGGTTTGTGGGGACGTCTGTCTTCACTGACTGTAAAAGGAACGTAGGTAGGTGATCCTCACTTAGTGCTAAAGATAGCTTCTGTGAAAAAAACCCTCTCTGCTAGAGTCATGCATTTTATCTCAGCTGAATGGGTTTGTGGTAGTGCGTAGGTATTTGCTTAGGTCAGTGTGATGGGTGAAGTAATCACAGGGAGGGACCTGGGTATGGTTATCAGTGTGTAGATTAATAATATCTTTAAATATTTGGTCTTTCCTGTTTAGGTGAACTAAGACCAAACAATTTTTGTGATCATTCCAGAGAACTTTTAAGTGCAATGAGCTGCAAATCCTACCCAGACCATCCTGTAGAAATATAAATCTATTAAAAAGTGCTTAATGTGGTAGGATTAAGGTGTATCTTAAAAGGACTAACCAATGTTGAAAACTCTTCAGTGGCTTTATCATTAGCAAAACAACTCTGGAGCATGCTTCAGCAGGATGAGTCACTCGTACTGTTTTCAAGTTTAGCGAAAGCTCATTGAGATTCAGTGACATACATATTTTTAAAAGGTTTAAAAAAGAATGTATGACTCCTGGAAGAGAATAACTAGGCTTTTGAACTCTCCTAGGCAAGAGTACTTTATTTCGGGAAAAATAAAGTACAGAACTCTGGAGGTCCCTTCGCACCTAACTGGACTATGAATGTACTGAAACAAACAAGTGAATAGACAGTGCCCCCCTTAGCTGAACAGGGAGTACAAAAGTCATTCTGGATTTGGACAGAAACCAGGCAGATGTTGAGGCTGGGATCGGAAAAGCTGTATGCTGTGAAATGCCTCTTGGCTTGCTGTCTTCTTGCTGGAGGTTCAAAAGGGTTAGGTTTCACAGCTATGTCTCGTTTTTTCTGAAGAAGGTGGCTGACATCTTGACCCTACAGGGGAGGTCATGCCTTGTGAGGGCTGACTTAGCGGTTTACACAGGTGGTTAACAGCAGCTGGGTTGCGTTTACTGGCAGGTTAGCTATCTAGCTGGTTTGCCGTAACATATCTATGTCAGTCTGTGTTCTGCTTTCACCCAGGCTTTTCACAGTCTGCCTGGAGGAGAAGAGGCAGCCGAACTGCTCTGCAGCTGACAGGCTGGAAGGCTTTCCCCCGAGCGTGGTGGGGCAGCTCTGTCTGGCAGCGGTGTGCTGAAAAGAGGTGTTTGGACTTCCAGCGAGCGTGTGCTCCTTCTTGTCTAGGTGCTTAGGCTGGCTGCAGCTGCAGGGTGACAGACATTTGGACGTGAACACCCGAGCAGAGGGTTGCGCTAACTGTGGTTTGCGAGAGGCAGTGGGCTGCTCTGCTGTGCTGCGTTCCCCTGGCGCTTTGGTTTGTGTTGTAGGAAGCACCTGACTCTATTTTTGTTTCTTTCTCCTTCTGTACTATTTTATCAGCTAGAGATGAGTGTCTTGCATTGGTTTTCCTCAGGCGGGCGAGTATTTCCACCGCTCTAGCTTTTACTGAAATAAATGCTCAGTTCCCTCCAGGGTCTTTTTTTCCTATTCTGAAGTTCGGAGAGCAAAGAAGATAATTTTAGTTGCGTTATGTTCTCTTAAAGCCATTTTTGAGTAGTTAAAAGCTAAGCCGATGTACTTCATGTCTGAGGATAAGGCAGAGTGCACGTGTGGTCTATCACGCTGCCTTCACTGGCAGTAAGCCTCAGAGGAAACGAGCTTGACCACTTGCAACGATGAAAGTGCAGCACTGAAGGCATTGTCTTCATGCTATTGCTTTTGCAGGAATAATGTACTGCTGGGTCTTTCTCCTTCAGTGGTTTAGTCACGGTACAGAAAAGTATATTTTGCCTGTCCGCTTAGCGTGTAATGTAAGCTTTGTCCAGCTGATACAGAGAAGCTCTGCGTGCAGAGGGGCAGAAGGATCACCCTCCGCTTCAGTTTGTTAAGGAGCAGGCTTGAGCTTGTGTTGTCCTTCTTCTTCTAAACTTTATATCATTTGGACCTATTGAAAAGAAAGAACTGAAGCTTCTTGCACAATCCAGTGCACTAGTGGTGCAGGGAGCAACTCTCCCATGTGTCCGTTTGTTAACTTACCGGCTTGATGTGGGCGAGTTCACGTGTAGTTTTGGTTTGCTGTTCTCAACCTTGATGAAATTGTGCTTCACTTTTTATTCCCATATTGTGTTGTACCATAGTGAAGGTTTAAGAATAGACTACTGGTTAAAGTTGTCATGGCACTGAATGCATAAACTTATTGCAATTGTTTCCAGTTTTGCCATATCTGTGTTACTCAGAGGCTGCATCATGGCACAGCAGTTCCTCCTCTCCCACTCCTCAGCCTGTGAGTGAGTATAAACGCTGTGTGCAGCAGAGCTGAAGAAATGAGAAACAGAGCAGCTTGAGAGGACTGCAGCCTTGTTAGCTGTGCCTGACATCCTAATTACGGTCACACTTTGCTTTCTCTTCTGTGTTTTGCTAGAATTTGGTATGGTTTGAGGAAGGAATTTCTGATTTTTTTCCTTCAAAACAAAATAAATAATGAAACTGACATTCAATGTTTCTTCTGTTTGGTGTTTGGGTTTTTTTCCCCTCCTTCTCTTGTGCAGCCAGGACACACCCTGTGTCACTGAATACCCTAAAAATATACAGTGCATCTGGCCTGCAGTTCATCTGTTCAGCAGCATCAGCCTTTGAAAGAAGCAATACTTCAAAAATTAATTGAAATGAAAGTTGCATCTCTAAGGTGTCTTAGAGTGGGGTAGTGGACTAGAGACGGTGGTTTGTTACACAGCAACAATCTCAGAATATATGTAGTCTAGTATTAGCTCATGGCAAATACCAACACAGCTCCATACTTCTTGATGAACCCATATTGCCTTTGGCAGATTTCTTAAAATGTTGTGTCTGTGTTGTGTTTTCCACCTGTGTTCTGTTGTGTTGGGAAGCAGCTTTTTTTTCCAAAAAGTACAGATTTCTCATGACAAATATTTCATAGTTGTTTAAAACCTGGATGAATACTTAGCTTTTTTCTTTTCTAACTCTGTATGCATTGTCAGGAGCTATGCAATGAGTTATTTTGGAAGTGTCTAGGAGAGCTTTTTCAAATACTCTTTCCTTACTAAGTATGTAGTATGTGATATTTTTACTATTAAACTGCTCTTAAAAATCTCAGGTGCTTAGGAGTACTGTTCTGAAACTTGATATGATATGATTGAGTTAATGTTTCAAGAGAAATGTCTTTACTGGGAGCTGCTTATACTCAGATTCTTTTGATGAAGTCTAGTGTAGAAGTAGGGAAAATCGTTTTGACTCGTCCAGAGTTAAGGAGCTTGGATGACCTCTGCTCAGTTACTAGCCTGAGTATATGTAATCAGAAATGAAACAATTAAAAATTGCTACATACACTTTAGCATGCCAGTGAAGAGTTTAATCAGAAGTACCTGAAGTGAGAGTGAGTTGTGCAAGATTTGAATTAGAATACATGCTGTCCTTGAAGTTCAAGGGCACCTTGCTGTGTGTTGCATTCCTGTGTGTGGTGCTTCGATGAAGTGACAGTCTTCTGATGTTGTCCTGCCTGTGCCACCTGTCTCTGGCACAGATTAACAAACACAATAATGTGTTCAGGTTTTGAAGCCTGGTGTGCTGTGGTGGAGTTGAGCTGACTTGAGGGGGAGCATTCCAGATGGTAAAGGGGCTGGCATAATCCAGACCGGGACAAAACAGCTCTATTCCTGCCACATAGCAGTGAGTCTGGTTAATGAGGATTTCTGCAGGGCAGAGTTGCTTGGTGTGTAGGCTCAGCGCTGTCCTTGGAGGGGAACGGAGGAGAAGTTGAGTGTGAGTATGCTCAGTGCACCTGAACGCTGGGACAAGGCCATCTGAGCTGGCAAAGGACGACGTCAGAGCTGGCTGTGAGCAGATGATTTCAGAGAAGTCACTGTCTTTGCAGGTACAGGACTCTGTACTTTCTGACCAACTGTTCAACTACAAAAATATATATATTTTTTACAAACACACATACACTTTAAAGTATGTACACTTTAAAGCAGCCCATGGCTCACAGTGCTCATTACAGTTTAGATGATGTAGTTTATTTCCAAGACGATGGGGCCTAAACTGTCACACTTATTGGCTGAGCGCTTGGTGTAGTGTCTTTTAGTAGTGATCCTGGATCTGGCTTCTCTTTACTGCCAGACAGTTCCTGGCCCAATGCTTACACTGCCTGGTGCTAAGGTCTGTGCCATTTGAAAATGGGGCTTTCCCTCCAGCAAGAAACAGTTTTGTGAAATGCATGTTGACCTCTTCTGTGGTGAAGATTAATTACTGCATCAATGCTGCCATCTATAGATCTTTAGGTAGCATAGCAACAGATCTTTGGAACAGCCGAAAACAGGTATAATGGGGTTATTTATAGATGTGCACTACTTAACCAGTTTTCCTGCACAACTGGATGTGAAGAGTGAAAACCACTTTGACTCCCCCATGAAAGGGAGGTTCCGCATGGCATGGAAGCTTTGATCGTTCCTGTAGTTGCAGAACTGCAAATTTCTGTTATTGCTCAAAGAGTTACAGTTCGTACAGGTCTCCCCCTTGCATTTCTTTTTGAACAATAAGATACAATTCTGAGAATGAGTTGTAAGCAGAGACTTCCTTACTGTGTATAGTCTGAATTGACCCTGAAAAAGTGAAGACGACACCTAGTGGGGGAAAAAGGAGGACTGCAGGCAACGTTTACCATTCTTCTGGCTTTATTATATAATACAAGGATGAAAACTAAAATTAAAAATTAAGCAACCCTGTGTATTTAAAGCCACCCACCTCCTGATTTTGTTGTGTTTTATTTGTCTGCTGTGTCTCTGTCAAAATAAGGCAAAATAACAACAGCTTTCTTACCACAGCACTTCGTTTTTCTGAAGGAGTGGGTGTTTGTATTCTAAAAGTTTTATGATTAAATTATTTCAGGAAAATAAACAGTGCCTTCTTTCCTATGTGGGAATAGGGGGCCACCTTTTTGGCTTAATAGTTGACCCTTGAAGGTTATTTTCAGTCTATGTAGGGATGATCAACTCTAAGAAAATCAGCTTTTCTTTCTGTCTTTACTGGCAGCTTGTGGGTTTTTTTCCCCTCTTCTCTTCCTCTTTCGGGAAGTAGGAACACCTTGTTTGTTCCTCATGTTCAACCATAGTAAAGGAAGACGGGGATGTGGAAATCCCTTTGGAATTTAAAAGGAAATCCTGCATCTAATTGTAGATGTCTGTGCCAAACAATTCTGTACAAATGATAATTTCGGCTATTGTTTGCAAATGGGCTTACTGTTGCTGGTGCCCCATGTTACTTGATCTGAAGGAAAACAATCTCGAAGTCGTCATTACATCCTAGAAACATCAGTTGTTTCCTATCTGTAGAAGTTCTGCTATGAGCGTGGATTGCTACAACATTTTTGTTTTAAGGATCTGGTATCCTTTCATACAAGGGATAAAATATCCCTCTCCATCATGGAATGAACTGTCTCCATTCCAACGACAGTCTATGTATCTCTCTTCCCTCTCCTCATATTTGTAGGGCAGATAATTATTTGATTGGGGTGGAGGAAAAAGGAAGAAAAATGGATGAATAATTCTTCAAACCAGTTGGAGATGTTATTAGTATGAGGAGATACTGTGTCATATCTTTTTGCAAAATAAAGAAGGTATGATTGCTCTCTTAGGACAAAGAGGAGGAGGATAATTGAGTAACTTCACAAAGGAGGTCTTGCAGTGGCTGATGCTTTAAAGAAGCCCCTCTTGATTTACCAAAATAATGGACAGAAGTTGATTCAGTAAGTTCAGTGGTTTTCTGAGAAGGCACAGTTGTATGACTGAGACTTTAAAAAATAAATACACGAGACAGAAGGCAGTGCATATAGTTAGTAAAAAAACCCGAACATGGTTGCTTCACTAAAGAATTAAGAAATTACGTCTCTTTTTCAGAGTTAAAGGACTTGGCAGACTTTCTGTATAAATAACAAGATTTTTTTGGTATGACTTTTAAAATTTCCTCTTTGCTTTTATTTTATGCTTACTGAATACTCTCCTTTTGTTTAGTCATCACTTTGCTTCAGACACCTTGGTCTGTAGTTGTGAAAAAGGGTTATATGGTGGTCTTAATGGGGAAGTATTTTTTGCAAAGAAATCACTTCTCTGCTACAGCTTTTCTATTTTGTTTCTGTTTTGTCATGAACAAGCTAAACAATTTCCTGCCAGCAGTTTGGGCCTTAGAATACTCACAGAGCTCTCTTTGGAAAAAGAAAAGATGAGCTACAGCCATGAATCCAAAGGAGGTGTGAATGGTGTCTTGACAAAAAACAAAACTGTGGGAAGCATTTTAATTTTCAAGTATTGTGAAGTAAGCCAAACGGTGTGAATAAGATGAACATCAAAACCTCTTTTTACTAGATTTTAGCCTTTGAAGACATGTTATGATGTCTGTTACAATGTACTAAATATGTGGTAAGTTATGAGAAGAGATTTAATTTAAATTTTTTTTTTTTTACCAAGAATTCAAAAGTAGTTAAAAAAATGGCTCAGCCAAAAAATAATGAATAGTATTTACCGTAGAAGAGGACTGAGGGCTAGCCAATTACTAGACGGTGCTACAGAATTGCACTCAAAATCTTGAACAGCGGATGTATGAGTCACATTTTGGTAGTTAGTTCCAACTTATTGTCTCTACCATGAAAATAGGTCATAATAAATGAGGCAAAAATAGCTTACATGCTTTGTAACATAGCTCATCATAAATTGGCATCCTTTGGCTCCGCTCTGCCCAAGCTTTATGCTAAATACGGATCCTGATAAAAGATCATTTAGTGCTTAAATCAGTGGGGAGCTGGGAGTGAAGAGCCTCTTCAGCCCATCACATAATGAGGTGTGCCCTTGGGTCGCTTAGGTGTGGACTGGGCGATGTGCTCCGTATGTGGGCTCTGCGGGGTGCAGAGAAGCGGGGTTTCTGTGCTGGAACGTGGGAACTCATCGCAAAGTGGACGATCAGATGTCAGAAGCTGGCAGGAAAGGCTGAAGCTCTCACTCGCCTGTGGTGTCCACTTCTCCCTCCCCAGCACGGGCAGTTGTCACGTAGTCAAACTTGTCCATGCAGATGGTTCTGGGAGGCTGATGCTACCCTGTGTCTCTATCTGCAGTTCCTTTATACCAGAAGCATGAAACAGGTGAAGTTATGGGAGCCATAAATTCAGGTAGGACTTGCACACTTTGAAAAGAAAGTATTTCTCACATGAAGTAAGAATGGCTATGAAACTAATCACATTTAAAAGCAAATGAAATCATAACTCCTGAATTCAGGCATCGAACATACCAGGGTCCTGGATCACTACTGATCAGATGTATTTTCTCTGAGGCAAGAAGTTTGCAGAATGAAAATGTGTATAATAGATACAGAGTTAAAAGCCAATCCCCATTACAAGTTGAACCATTCCCAGTATAAGGTTCCATTTTTGAGGTTATATGTGTCTCAAGAGCCTCTTGAAGTAAGTGCCTATCTTAAATGAAGTTGCCTGCTCTTCTTGGTTCAGTAGAGTGGCTCATGAATGGCAGCTTACCAGAATAAGCATCAAGATCCTTAACAACTGCTAGTAGCTATCTACTCTGTAGATTCACAAAGATTGTAAAAGGCTCAGCTGACCGTTGTAGAAAAGTGAGTTTGTTTGCTGCCAGGCTATACCTGTCCAGGCTTGGAGGGCACTTTACTCAGGCTGGGACGTGTACCCCCGCGTCCCTCAGGACTTGTGTAGCTTCGGTGAACTGCTTGGCAGTTTGTCCATACATGATGCTTTGCTCATTGCTTGCACATAGGCACAGTTTGAGAGCGTACGGTAGCGGTAAGGCACACACCCACGGGATTACAGCCTTTTGTCTTCAACCATCATCAGGTATGTAGTCACAGGTTTCTATTACCTGAATCAGGAACCTTCTCCGGTATCTTTGGAGGGACAGAGACCTTGCGTCTTGAGTTTTCCTGTCTGTGTACCAGACATGCAACAGCTTCGGACTAGGTGGGCTAGGCGATCATTTATCTGTCAAGGTTCAATTTATCCAACCAGTGATAGCGGACAGTACCGAGGTGTGTTACACAGACATGAAGGGTGACACATCACCCTCTTGCTTTGGTTAGGGATGTCGATCATTTGGTGGAACTTACTTTACTTACTGGCAAACTGAGTGGGATTTTGAGTGCTTAAGTCAGGTGTGTCACAAGCAGGAAATCTGAGATGATTTCTCAGAGCTATTTTTAAAAATGTTTTCCTCTGTTCTGGAGCCAGTCAGACACGAGGCCACCTTTTCCAGTTCTCTGACGATACAGAGAGACTGGCAGGATGCAGATGAGTTAGTTGAGATGGTACCAGGTCATCTGAAAGGCAGCTTTTGTTCAAGACTGTCTCAGCTAACAATGCAGTCACCTCACATCTGCTTCTTTGCTTTTTGTCATTGCTTTCCAGCCTGGGGCTAGCATTTGGGATTGGTAAAGCATGTCTACTAAACCCTGGTAAGAAACGGTCAGAAGCAGCAGCACTTAATCTCTTGTAGTTCTTAAATGACCCGATTTTCCCTGTGGTGTGAGACAAAATACCTTTCTGTGTTTTAAGACTTCTGTTCAGTTATTTTATGTTTTTACTTAAGTGTCTCATACACTTAAGAAAATAAAATCGGCTCCATAAAGGGATACTCAGCAGTAATCTCTGCTTTTCTGTGGAGAGCTTTTCTGTCACTCGTCACCATGAGTTTTATCAAGGGCTTGATGAGAGAAGTGGGTTTGTTTGTTTGTTTTGCTTTTGCTTAATGATCTTTTTCCATAATGGGTTGTTAATTTGGTGCTGTATTTCCTCACACTACTGCTCTTTGAGCCTGTGGTCACCAGCTCTTTTCACCTTTTGATGAAGATGGTGTTTTGGTAGCTGTGTGCTCTGCCAGAAGTGTGAAGAGATTCAAGCCCGTGTTGCTGAAGCAGTATAACATCCTGTGCTTTCCCTCTTTCCTTTTTAAGATTCTCCTCAGAATTCATCCCAGATTTCTACATCACTTGTCAGTAAATCAGCCTTATGGTGTTTCATCTAAACCCTCATATTTCTAGAACTGGGGCATCTCTGTACCTCCTGGACATCAAACACACTGCCTTTTTTTTATATTTATAAAGGTCGTTCAGGAGTGTTTCTTGCTTCTTCAGTGCAATAACTGTCTCTGTACAGACTGCCGCAGTGAACAGCGGACTGTGAGACGACAAGGGTGCTAGAGGTAAACACCAGGCATGAGCCCCAGTGTCCACAGTGGAATCGTTAAGGAATGTTTCCACTCCAGAAATAAAAATCGGTGTTTTATTCACACCTTAGTGAAAGTGGTGCTTTGGCTACAGACCTGAGACAGCATTTGCAGTAGCTATTGTGCAGTCTGATCTCTCTTACCCTGAGCACTATGTTCCTTCTTCAAGGAACTTCTTTGGGCTGCGGTTAAGAGGGGTGAGTGTTTGCAATAATCCTGGTGAATGCTCATACAAATATTCATTCAAAGGAAAAAGAAGGACTACTTGCTTATAACTGGAGATTGGGATGTGTTCTCTATATACATACCTCCATCTTCTCGTCTACTGCTGAGCCCCTTCTTTGTGTCGGAAGTGTGAGATGGGCAAATGGGAAAGACAGGGTGTGCTTCGCTCCTTCCACGCTATGTTCAACCACCAAGGGGAGTAGACAGTCAGGAGTCCACCTTACTAGTATTCTTAAGCTGAAAGTGTTTGCCCCTAAGTGCTTAAGTTATACACTTCCAGACTGTGAATGACTTATCCCATCCCCCCAAAATCTTGGTCAAATATGTACACCAGTAAACTCAACTGAAGTAATTTCTGCTTAATACAGTAGCAGTTGTGAAAAGAGATTAAAGAGTAAGGGGACAGGATCAGAAAATGAGACCTAGAGTATTTAGACTCTTGAGGGAACTATGAAGATCGTAACACGTGGGGCAGAAGAGACAGAATAACGGTAGACAAAAAATAGTCTTAACAAATGCAAAGCGACACTTAATCAGCGTAAGGGAGCTTGAGGCACCCATGCTCTGAACTGAGGGCTCTGACTTGCATTCAACTGATGGAAAGAAAGAGCTGTGCTAATTCAAAACATAAACATGGCTTCCCCAGCTGTGTTCTCCACTCCTCTACTGGGGCCTTGCAAAGGAGGCAGCAAGAACAAGCGCATGTGGCTTTTTTTCACCTGCTGAAGGTGCAGTTCGGTAGCGGGGCTGAGCCAGTTGAAGCGTAGGGTGCTGCTTATGGAGCAAGCGCTTGGCCCCAGCCTGTACTTTCCTGTCTACCACTTGCAGTGCAAGTCATCTGACCTCCTACAGGCAGTGGTTATAGGGAGATAAAATAATGTTAAAAAAAACCCCACATGTATACATACGTATTTTTGCAGGGATCATTTCCCACTGGCTTAAGTTTCTAAACCTGCTCACTTTTGGGTGGATGAATGCCAGCACCAGAACAAGGAAGGCAACGGGAACGCGTAGCTGGAAGGCAGAACAGGGATTTCCTCCTGTTACCCAGTGCCACAGGATTCACAGTTGGTTGCTTCAGCCCGGGTTGGGGTGCTTGAGGTTAAGGCGTGCATTGCCGTAGAGTCAGTAACCTCTGCCAGAGGAGGGGGGCAGAGGGGGCAGAAGACCGTAACCTCTGAACCGGGGTTCTCCACAGCTTGTCACACCAAGCCCTGATTATGGTAACTGTAAGAAGAGACCAAAAAGTCATTATCGGCCCAAAGCTCTGCCCTATACAAAGCTGTGCTATCTGAGATAGCAGACTATAATAACAAATGGATAATCAGCTGTTTCTTAACTGGTGTCAGGATTTGCAGAGGATTTTGAGGGTGTTTTTGAAATGGGGCAATTCTCCATTTTTACAGTAATTAGGGTACTTACCTCTGCCTTGCAGTTGGAATGTGAACGCTGTCTGCTCTTGCACCTCTCAGATAGGCACACATGCGTGCACACAAAATACACAGTTGGGTAACATCATTTAAGAAGAAGAAAGCAGTGGAGATAATTTAACAAAAAGTGTTACCAGTAGTTGAATGTATCTGGAAGCAAGGTGGTACACCTCTGGAAGGGCTTCCCTGAACTGAGCTGTCCCTTTCAAATTCAGAGAGTGCTAAGTGGCATTTGTAATTAATTGCAGGCTGTCACCACTTTCACACTTACCATTTTTAACTGCTTTTATTAAGTGGAAAGTACCAAGCATGTCATTATTAAATAAGATCTGTGAACTAAGTGTAATTATTCAGATTGGAAATGTGTTTTTATTTAAGGGGAGAGAAGCTGGTCTGCCCTGCAGCAGGATTAATCTCTGCAGTCAGTATTCTGTAAGCAGCTTATGGAGGTAAACATTACATGTATCTTTGCCAACTTGGCTATGTATTGCCAGCCGTCTTAACCCTTTTTAAAGATAAATGAGCTGTAATTGGATTTCTGTACTGGATAATTTTAAACAAGGGCTATTAGAAGAAGCAGTAATTGTTATGAAGAAACTGCACAATAGGCATATTATTATGAGGCGTTGCAGCTCTTGGAGTGTTTTAATATTTGTCTGTCAGAATCAGGGTAGCAGATTAGAGAAATGTGTTTTGATGTGGCAATTCCCATTATTCTTATTATGTGTGAGGAAACAGAAATGGGAATGAAGTTTGGGTTGAGCTGGCAGGGGGAGGTGATGCTACCAAGAGTTACTTTGTACCAACATTGTGAACTTTGAAAAATAAAATTGAAAGAAGAGGAAAGATAAATTGATTACTACCTTTTATATTGCTACAAAACTTTTTAAAATAAAAAGACAATATTTTTGTCTGCAATAATATACTTTTAAAAAATAAAACAATTTAAAAATTCAGTCAGAAATTATTTCCCCATACAGCCAGTTTCTGTAAGAGGGAGGTAGATGGAAAGAATGGAAAACTTGTTTGTTTCAATAGAATTGTAGCCACTCTGTTGGTAATCTTTGCTTCATGCCTGTTGCAAAATACTAAAAAGTTACAACTGAAGCCAAATGGGGAGAGCAAATTGTGATGTTGCCCACAGTATTTCATTTGCTCGATGCTGTTACCAAAGGCCATCAGGTGCTTTTTGGGAAGCACAGATAAGAGTACTCATAGTAAAATCTAAGTTTTCAAATTTTTGTTATTTCACCAGGGGTTTTTTTGCACAAATAAAACACAAGTTTATTTAGCTTCTCAGGCATTTGTGGTCTTGTTGACACTAGTATTTAAGCTTTTATGAATGAAACACAGAAATCACTACAAATGTTTAGCCATTTTTTCAAAGTTCATGTAGCGTTAATTGGTTGTTATGTTTTTGAGTGTTTGTTGCCACCCTAAATACCCTAAAAAGTAGTTTTTTCAAATTCATATTTTAATTCCTTGTTTTCTTACAACCACTGCTTGATTACAGTTTTTCTCAGAGGGAGCACTGCTTGATTCTCTCTCACAGATTTTAGGATAGCTCCCTGTTAAGTTCTCCACGACCAGTAATTTGCTTGCATTTTTTTTCTTTATTATTCTCTACAAAACCTTATCATTAGTTTGTCCACTTCCATTCTGCTCATAACAAAAATTCATTAATTTAAGTTTTTTAACTTAGTTACTTTGATCTTTTTGATTTGAAAGAATACTTTTTGGAGAAAAAGAGTTGCAACTCATCTTTTATCCTACTGGTGATGGCAGTTGGAAGAGTGATAAATAAAATGCTAAGTGTTTAGCACCAAGGAGAGGACGGTTCTTTCTGGATCCTGATAAGAAAGGCACAAACACTTGCAAGGTAGATAACTATTCATTAATAGCCCAGAAAAGGCAAT
This sequence comes from Haliaeetus albicilla, assembly GCF_947461875.1. NCBI lineage: Eukaryota > Metazoa > Chordata > Aves > Accipitriformes > Accipitridae > Haliaeetus > Haliaeetus albicilla. The sequence goes on along the minus strand of NC_091497.1, from coordinate 6,811,251 downwards.
AGCAAGTTATGAAATCTTATGGCCCTTCCAGTGCTGGGAACCCCAAGACATTACAGAGTTGGCTGGACCTCTGCTCAGGGACAGCACATGGTGCAGATCCCATCCATGGTGCGGTTCACCAGCTCTGAGATCACTGGTGTTCCTCCAGGGTCTTGCTCACAGTACAGATTCATCAGTCACTGGCAGAATCAAGCCAGGAGTGAGGACTTAGCTTTTAAGACTCCCTTGGACAATATACTCTCTTATTCTTATCTCATTAATAAAGCTGCAGTTCCAGAACTGTTGCATATAATCATTCACATGAATGAGACAATACACTATACATATACTTAAGATTACATGCACATTGACTACGCATTGAATAATTATATATTAACTGGGCATACACTGATTAATTATACTATTCATTAGATACACTTTGATTAACTAGCGGTCACACAGTATCCATGATACAGAGACATACACCTCGATTAGTGGTTATGTGGATCACTAACTCCTCACAGAATAGTCGTCCACTGCTGGCTACTACAGTAGATAAACAAATCATTGTTGGTAAGGTTACTTCTGCAATTGCAAGCATTTTGATTCAAAGTACTGCTGATATTCTGATGTCTTATGGATTGAAGAAGTATTGCTGTTCTAAGCAAAGGTCACTTAACTAAAGTAAAATTTCCTTTATAGTTCTGAGGCGCTTCGCAGTTCTTGCTGAGTCTTGCTGGTACACCCTGACATTCTTCCCCTCCCACTTGGCCACTGCTGTCATTGTCCTGCGTGTGGAAGAGTCCTATTGTGAGCAGTTCAGTTATATCGTCAGATTAGATGGAGCGTAAATCATAGTTTTTATTTGCTTCGACCTTTTTTTGAGATGCTGACAAAGTTGGATAAACCTGTGAAAAGAAAGTAGCAAAAACTTCTTCCAACTTGTCTGGGGCCAGTCAGGCGCACTTGTTTCCTGTTTTTGTTTGTGACTAGAAAGTGGCACCTTGTGAAAGACCATTAGAATCAGATTTCTGAGAAGTAATTTCAGAATTCAAGCTCCATCTTTATGCCTTGCTAATCATAGCTATTTTGGCAGAAGATGTAAATTAACCAATAAAGATTGCTCAGTCTTAGAAGAACTGATTAAAACATTACAGACAAATACTGCTCTTTCTTTTTTTTTTTTTTTTTTTAAAGTTGTGAGGAATTTATCTAGGCCATATGACAATGAGACTTCATCTGTAGTTAAAATAAGTTACGGTACTAACTCTTTATTGACATCTGTTCCAAAAAATCTTTTTTATGGACATTTTTTAATTACAGTTCTGATCATTGATCATTTAATTTCAGCAGGAATTTGCAAGTTGCAGCTACAAGAAGCACTGCAAAGGGATATATGATGGCAGTGGTGCTTGACTGCTTCCATAGAGATGCTGAGCAGTACAGTAAGTGCCTCCACAGCACCAGCAACCGTGCTATTAGGAAGACAGGACCGTAGCCAGGGGATTAATTTTTCCAAGTTCAGCTTCCACGTGCGATGGAGGAAATGTAAAGAGACTTTTTATGGAGGCAGTAAAATCCGTTCAGACAACAGGAGGCATTTCCCTGACCCTAGGCTCTCCATCTACAGTGGTCCTCAGCTAGTTGCTCTCAGCCATGAGCTTGTCCTATGTAGGTTTGCCTAGCTGTGGACAGCTCTCCCTGCGCTCCTGGGTACCGAGGGACTCCTCACGGCCAAGGGTATGGGATGCGGCTGCTAGATGAATGGCTGGAACAGTGTAGGAGAGAAGCAAGGAGGGGCAAAGAGATGTCCTGGCTGTGCCCAGAGTTGTAAGCTGCTCGTTTTGGAGTCTTCCCTGGCATTTGTGGTCACTAGGTCTGCTTGCCAGTGTTATCCAAGCACACTAGTTTTAGAGTTTCTGCTCTAGCTTGTGGGCTAAGAGCAGTTAAAGAGGAAAGATTCTTCGTTTAATGAGATTAATACAATGTAATCTGCTACATCACTAATTTCAGGTGGCTTGATTATTGGTTTTTTTCCTGTCCACAGATCTGAGATACTTTTCTTCCAGGTAACATTTTTAATAGTGACATACAACGTGTTATCTTCTTGCAGGCTTCTTTCTAGATGCCCTGTCTGATCATTTATGTCAGTTTTTGTCTAGAACAAAGCTACTAGGAGAGATCATGAGATGTTGTTAAGTGTTCGGGATATGAATGTGAAGCTTTGCCCTCTCTCCCTCTTTTAGCATAAATAACATTATTATGTATCAATCCTAGTAGGTAGCCGTGACACATTTAAAATAGTTGGTTTGCCCCCATCTGTGTGAGTGAAGGAGTAAGGTTCTCATGGGTGTTTGGGCTGTTTCAAGTAGCTGGCATTGTGAATACACACATATTTATTTTTTAAAGGACAAAAAAAAAGAATTGTCCTGGAGTTGCCTTTATAGTCTGATAACTTGTCAGGAGTCTTCAGTTGTCTCTCTTTGTCAAAAATGCCTTACGCGTGCAGCTGGCAGGAGTGCTTCATCTCTTTCTGTCCAACTGGGGACAATGATCTGTCACTGTTACTTCTAGATAGAATTGCTGGAACTTTCCATACTCAGAAGTTGTAATATTAAGGTTTCATCAAGTTCTTAGCCCCTTAGTATCAGCAGCTCCTGATAAAATGCTATCTGGTTGCTTTGTAGGCTAGTAAGTTGAGAATAATCAGTTTTCAGCATCTCTATATTTAAAGTAGGCTGCCTCGGAGTGCCTTCTGTTAACTAACCACAACTTCCCTCGAAAGTTACATGCCACAGGAAGGATGAAACTGCTAAGTCTAGCTTAATAGAGGGAGGAACATAGCTCTCCTTGTGCATGGTATAAGACAATGTATACTTTTCTGGAAGGAATAGGATAACCACAAATGTTGCTGCCTTCAGAACAGGTGCAAAATTTGCTTTTTTGGTTCAGCCCTTTGCACAACATCTGTCACAACTGAGGAAAAGAAAAGAGGAAGAGGAGAAACTCATGGTTTTGCACTGAGGAAAAATTAATGCAGCTTTTTGGAAAGAAATCTAGGCCATGTCTTGACCTTTCTTTATTTTAGGAGGATGCTAATGACAGCATTTTGATAAGGGCTTAAATAGAGGACAACACTAGGAGATTTTAAAGTTTTATCATTTGCTAGTTTTACTGCAAGGCCACTGAGTTTCATGTTGCCTTCTTGTCTACTTAAAGTTTTGACCAGATTTGTTAGTCATAGAAGGATGCAGGTTCAAAGGAGCCTCTGGAGATCATGTTGTCCAACCCTGGCAGTGCCAATTTAATCAGGGCTGTGTCCAGTCAAGTTCTGAGTATCTCTATCCTTAGAGATTTCACAGGCTTTCTGTGCAACCTTTCCTAATGTCTGACTAACCTCATGATGAAAAAGATGCTTCCTAATGTTCATTTGTTCCTTGCTGCAACTTCTGCCTGTTACTGGGTGTTGACATCTTTTCTGTACCCCTGCCCATTAGGCAGTTGAAGACAGCGATAACATCTCCTCTCAGTCTTCCCTCTCCAGGCTGAACCATCTCAGCTCTCTGAGCCTCTCCTCCTATAACATGTGCTGCAAGCCTCTTCATCATTTTTGGTGACCCTCTGCAGGCAGGACTTGTTCCAGTATGTTAGTATCTTTCTTGTACTGGGAAGCCCAAAACTGGATACGGGACTCCAGGTATGATCTCACAAGTATGGAATGGAGGGGAAGGATTGCTTGCCTCGACGTTCTTTTGAACACGGTCCTGTATGTGTTTGGCTGTGAGGTCACATGACTGACTTCTCTTTAACTTGTTGTCCACCAGGAACCCAGACCTTTTTTGCCACCCAGCTTGCTAACCAGGTGGTGCCCAGCCTGCACTGTTGTATGTGGTTATTCCATTTCGGATGCAAGACTTTGCATTTGACTTGCTGAACTTCATGAGGTTCCTGTGAGCACATTTTTCCAGCCCATTGAGGTCCTGTTCTTCTGTATTTAATGCATCTGAGCAAGGTTATCCAAATTTGGTAGTCATGGGGTAACATCCTAGTTTTGAGACATACCTGTATGCTACTGTGGTAGGAGAAGTAGATCAGTACGCTGTTGATCTCCCTTTGTATAGAGATACCCTGTTCTCTTCTGCCACCCAGCTCGAACACAGTTGGATTCCCATTCTTTCTTTGTACTTGCCTTCTTTCCTTCCTTTATAATTTGGATGAAGTGGTGAACAGCTTTGATCTGACTGTTCACAGGAGAAGAGACTAGATGACTTGAAGGAAGGGGATTTGATGCAGGTCTGTAAAATCACGAGAAATGTGGACAGGGTAAATAGGGAGTTGCTGTTTTCACTCATTTCTGGTACAAGAAGCAGGGACTTCAAATGAAACTAACAGGTGTCACAAGCGAAAGAAAATGGCTCCAGATACCATGGGTAGTTAGTCTGTGGAACTTCTTGCTGCAAGATGCTGCAGGCACATTTTATTTGAGTTCAAAAAGGGACCAGACAGGCTGATGGAAGAAAAATTGATCAAGGACTGTCATGTGCAAAGATGAGAAATCTGCCTCAGGACGTCCAAAGTTAGACATTGCAGGAAGCCAAGAGAGTATTGTAAGGAGAAAAAAATTGAGGAAATATGTCTGAGCATTTACTACACAAACAGCAATTCCCTGTTTTTCTTCAGAAAAGGGTTGCAGCTTGGCTGAGTTCATTTTGTACCAGAGCCGTAGTCTGCAGGCTGCGGCTTAGCCAAGACTGTATTGGGAAATATTTCACTTGGATGAATTTGATGTTTTAGTGATTCTTGGTGTCCATTGACCTTGTCTGTATTGAGCCAGTACAGTGGGATACTGCTAAGATACAAACCTTAGTTTGTCTTGAGTTCTTCCCCTGCTGTGTACCATGGACATGGAGATCAATGAGACGGAGTACATCGCTGCTTTTCAGTTTCTCCAAAACTGGTCATGTAAGGCAAACCTTCTCTTCAGCTGCACCCTATTTATTTTTCTTATGTTGCAGGCCATCTCATCGTTTTCTTGGAGTCTATTCATTCTTTGCTTACCTGAAAGCTTTTGAGATGCAGAACAATGTTAGTCTTTAATGCAACATCTGTTTAAAAAACCCCCAAACCCTCCATTTTTTTCTGTATACTAATGAGCTTGCTGGTTTAAGAGGGGTCATTAACCACCTTCAGGAGTTGTGTTATTTGTGGTAGCATGTTTCTCACTTTGGACAGTTGCTGTTACTGTTTTTTGCTAGGAGATAACCATGTTGCTGAGAGGTTCCTCATCTGCATAGCTTTCAGGGCCACAGCCAAAAGAGTCAGGCAGCGATGCCTTGGGGAATACCTGTCCTCGTCTGCTGGGACTGTAAGCCACAGGAGATGGCGTTCTTTATCTCCACACTTTCAGTTAGGCTTCAATATCTTTTGAGCCGAAGGTGGCTGAGCACTTGTAGTAGTAGTCCTTAGTTTTGCATTCTCAGTGAAAGAAAAGGTGAAGGCACTAAATGCTATTTTGCTGAAAATGCTTGTGTTTTGAGATTTTTTGCATGATGCACCTTCATTTGGTCATGTGTTCAACAACAAAAGTCTATACAATTTTCTTTTCTGGACTTGGACAGAGACAGCCAAAACGTACCATTTGGCCCCCATCATCATTTTTATTTTTGTGTGCTTTGTTGCATTCCCTACCAGGTAAGATTTGAGACATGTCAGCAGTGGACATGTAGTCTGGTTGGAGTCCTCTTAGCAACTGCCCTAGCCCCACACTCTGAAGTGCAGAGTTAAAAGCTACTCTATCGTTTTGTCATGAGCACGGGTTTTAAGATCCTGACTGGACTTCACCCTCCAAATAGAGATCCAGTTTCCCTAAAGAACGTCAGTCAGATCTCCATAATGAGCAAGCCATTTGAACCTGCTGCTACTTGTCAGCTGCTGGCTTTATATGTGAAAAGAGTGAGTGAGCTCCAGATCTGTATGACCATTTCCCAGCCTTTCACGTAGAAGGGGGCATTTCCTAGAATATATCAAAAGGTTTTGCCAAAGCAAAAGCTCATTTTCTTTTGCAAAGCTCGTACTGCTTCAGCCACGTGTTGCGTGGCATGGCATGCTCGTGTCTTTTAAGACAGACACATCCATTATGTGCTCAGTGTTGGAGAGGAAAAGAGATGCCAGGTATGGCTTTACCCCCTTCTTTCATGTCTGTGTGGCATACAGGAGGAGAGGGACCAGAGCTGTGCCACTACAAGTAACTGCTGTCGTAAAAATACTCCAACAAACAGTACTGGGGGAAGAGTACCAGCAGGATAAATGGATAAGGGCATCTTGAAGAAAACCAATTGTTGGAGAACAGCTGTAAGTTTTCAATATTGCTGCTCTCCCTTGCTCCCATGCAGCAGCTTGTTAGATCTCTCTGGTGATGGCTACCAGCCCCACAGCACAGCTGGTAGAAGAAATAGGACAGATGCTCTCTAAATGACTTCAGTGCAGTTGTCCCAGGCCAACTGAAACCACCACCTCTGCTTTCGGCAGTTTCAGATAAGCACGCAGAAAAGAGGCTCCTCATTGATAGGAGTGTGCATGAGCTGTGGGTGCACGCTGACAAGCAGTGAGGGGAAGCAGTGGCATCGGCTGCCACAGCTATAAATTGTCACTATCTGTGTGTCTGCGCCTTTAGGACTCTTGTCAGGAAGCTGAGCTTATATTCGCTTTTAAAGGTTTTTATTTTATTGGTTTCTTCAGCATTTGAGAAATACCAAAATAGGGAGAAAAAAACCCAGCTTTTCGCAAACCCATATTTAACTGGACCGACACTCTAAGGCTTATTAGAGCAAACCTGGTATTTTGATGTAAAGTTAGCTGGTTGAGAACGTTGATGCGTGTTTGTGAAAAACAAAGTCTAAATTTGAAAATAACGAAATTGCTAACGTAAGAAAACAGGGATAGAGAAACATTTTCAATACAGATCTTCACTTTGTTTCCACTTAGAAGAGAATAGGTATCTGCATTATGTGGTGCTGTAATACATGAGTTATATTTTACAGACAAATATAAAAAAGACTTCTTGCCTTTCAGGTTTTATAATCACAGTTAGATGAAACACATATCAAAATTTAAAAAGAAGACGTTAGTAGAATAAAATGAGCTTGTACTGGTGTGATGTTAGTAATACATACATTTTATTTCTACAGTTTCTAGGTATTCATGAGTGGTCTGTCGGTATTTTTTTCAGGTCATCATTTGCTTACTCCAGTAGGAACAAATTCTTAAATAATATTTTAAAATAGTTTATTAAAAAAGCTGACAAGAACAGAACTGCTATAGCGTACAGAATTAAGGAGAACTTCTGTTAAGAATTATTTTTCTTACTCTGTTTTTCTTTAGTTGCATAGTGTCTTTTGTAATTAGAAACTCAAGTTTGACAATCTAAGTGGTATGAAATATAGGGTCTTTTGCATTTTCTTTCCCATAAGAAAGTACTTGTTAATTTAATGTTTCCGTACTGCTGTTCAGATATGACCCTTCCATGTTTGCAGGTAGGCGGAGGTCAACACGTGAGGAAGGAAGGAATTGCAAAGATGACAAATGTAACTGTGTTTGTCTGACTTGCAGTACAACCTCAATTCCAGAGAGATACAGCTGCAATAAATAACATTTATTATGATATCTGGCATAGCTTTTACCAGTAATTATCAGGCGCTCTTTAATTTTCCTTTTCCATCACAATCTCATGGTGCAATTACCGAGTTGTGCTGGCAGATGAAGGTATATTACTAAGATAGAAGACAAAAGAAAAGACGGGGGGCCAGGAATGAAGTGGGGAAGGAAACTGACACATGACGGAAGGGCACAACAGCAGGAACCCAGGGCTTGCATCCTGGATACTCAACTGGTATTGAGCCGATTCCAGCAGGATGCGTTTAAGTCATTTGGTCTCTTTGCTGGCCCAATTTCAGTGTGCCCAAAGGGATCCCGCTTACGCTGTATGAAGGCGTGATGGGAAAGCTTGTTCTTTCCCAGCCAATCCTGCTGTTCTCTTTTATTGATCTCTCTGGTAAACAGCGCTTAAAAAGAGGTGGCCATCTCACACCATCAGAATTAACCCATTGATTTACTTTTTGGTGGCTTCAACTGTGAACATTTATTCCCGTTTCCAAAATGTTTGTCTTGTGTCCATGTCTGACTTCAGCAGAAGTTCTGAAGAACCCTGTATCACTGCAGTTCTCACTGAAACAGTGCAGTTTTCATATTACAGTCTCCTGTTTCAACTTATTTTTTGTGTTTATAAATAATTTATATACAACTAGGGTAGAGGCTCATTACAATACACACTAGAAAGAAGAGTTCTCCTTTAGGAAAAGGAGTAAAGAGATAATACACCTTGCAAAGATGAGTGATTTAACATACGGGAGATACTCAAGTGTTGGGGAGGACCAAACAGTTCATTAACTTTTCATCTATTACTTTTGACAATGTTATCTGTGTGGATTGTCCAATAAGACATTTGTGCTCCAAATACTATAAAATGCAGTTTCACCTCCAAAGGGCTATAAACTCGGCACTGGTGATAGTCACGTGTGCACAGAAATTGTCCGTTTTATCTCAAAGTTTGATTTCTTTTCCTTGTGTGACTTGGCTAACAAAACCATTGCTGTAATTGAAGCTCAGCTAGAGGTCTTGCAATTTTCAGATATTCTGGTTGTAGTCAGTCTGAATTGTAAGCTATTGGTGTTTAATCCTTTCTCAGACACCCAAACTGTGAATCAAGTCTTTGCTTGAGTTAATAACATCCAGGCATACATATGTGCAGTATGGAACTTGAACATTCACAGTGGTGCATATTTCCTGGAAAAAATAATGAGATCAGTCAAAATGATACAGCTAGGAAATTATAATGCCGAGTTTTCCTGCTGACCTGTGACAATTCTTTTTCAGTCCAACATCACTCCTTGATTTCCTGACATCCTGAAAAACAGAATCTTACTTAAGCTGCTGTACAGGGACCACTAAGAGTTTTTACTGTGGACGCTGGATTTTTAAGCTTACTCCGCTATGGTGTGTACTACAGACTTTATTTTTCAGGTAGCTTTCCATTGGAAGATTTTGCAAGTGTCATCATTTGCGTTTCTCCCACATCACGTGAGCTTTCTTCGTGATGTGACCTGACAGCACTTGAAATTGATACACTCACTTGTCGTCTCAGTATTTTCATTACAGTTCTCTTGTATCCTTTGCATGCAAAGAAATAGATGAAAGGATCTAGGCAGCAGTTAAAATTCATCAGAAACACGGTATAATGGAGTGACTTCTGGAAAATTTTCTTTTCAGTGCACGAGGGTTCATTCTGCAGCTTCTTAATCATGTGTTTTATGATTGCAACATGATAAGGGGTAAAGCAGATGATGAACACTATAATTACAAATATGATTGTATTGATGGCTTTTTTGTTTATCCCTGATTTTTCAGTCAGTGGATTTTCCTTGGCCGTTTGAAAAAGTTTGCAGCTAATTTGAGAGTAACAAAATAGTATAATCCCCAGGGGAATAAGGTACCCTACTAAACAGGCAGCAAGCAGTATAAATGGTAGATGTGCTATTTTTTCAAAGTTTGGATATTCCATACATGTAGTCCTTTCTTTTTCTTCCTGTGACATGGGTTGTATAAGTAATGGGAAAGTTTGACTAAATACAAGAAACCAGATAAAGACACAAATGCCCTTGGCATATTTAATCCTTCTGATCTTGTATCGGAAGGGGTGGACAACAGCGAAAAACCTGTCAATGCTCAAACATGTCATGAAGTTTACACCTGCGTAGGTGTTGATATAGAACAAGAGAGCCGTTATTCGACATAATGCTTCTCCAAATGGCCAGTGAAATCCCAGGGCGTAGTAGGCTATCCTTGTAGGCAAGGCGATACAGAACAGGAGATCGGAGAAGACGAGATTTGTTGAATAGAGGGTAGTGGAGTTGATCTTCTTTCTGTTTTTAAAAATGACGGTGAGGGCAATGGCGTTTCCAAGCACCCCAAGAATTAAGATGGAGCTGTAGAAGACAGACAGTAGTATCCGTGCTGTATCTTTATGCTCATATAAGTCACAGGTGGAACTGTTTGTCTGAGAAGCTGTGAAAGTGTCCATTTCTGTAACCACTGTTGTTGCAGGAAGCTCAGTAGACCTAACATGAAAAGAAAACCAAAAGAGAACATTTTGTAATAAACATAGATAAACTTCTTCTGCATAACAACGGCCAACCTCTGTTGCAAAAAGCAAGATTGTAAAAAAATGAAATGAAACTTCATTATGGTGAAATACTTTCCAAACCTCCTTCTGAAAACAAAGATGGCTCTTTTTGGCTTTTCTGTTTTCATAGAATGGGTTGGGTTGGAAGGGACCTTAAAGATCACCTAGTTCCAACCCCCCCGCCATGGGCAGGGACACCTTCCACTAGACCAGGTTGCTCAAAGCCCCATCCAACCTGGCCTTGAACACTGCCAGGGATGGGGCAGCCACAACCTCTCTGGGCAACCTGTTCCAGTGCCCCACCACCCTCACAGTGAAGAATTTCTTCCTTACATCTGATCTAAATCTACCCAGTTTAAGTTTAAAGCCGTTACCCCTTGTTCTGTCACTACGTGCCCTTGTAAAAAGTCCCTCTCCAGCTTTCTTGTAGGCCCCCTTTAGGTACTGGATCCTAGTTCCTTCTCTCCTGAAAAGAAATCAGACAGGAGGCAAAATAATAAACCAGGGATGTAATATATTTGGAAAGTGAAGTTTATAGATGTTCAGGGGGTGGGAGACTGTTTAAAGCAATCTGAGGGGAGAAAGGAGTGTGAAGAAACCACATGTTAAAGGATCATCGTAAGTCCCCAAGAGTCAGACAAGCAGACAAAATCTTTTAAATGTGTTTCAGTTAATTTTTAGGGAGTTTTTGTTTCTAACAATTCACGTTGTGATGGTTTAAATCGTTTAGAGAAACTAAATTTTTTCAGTGTTCTTATCATATTGGCATTATAATAATTCAGCTTTTTTTAACACTAGTTTTAAGAATTGGCTTTTGGAATCTAATTCAAATATTGTTACATAGATAAATTCTTAAGACTACAACTTTAGTCAGTCTTCAGTGGTGCTGCAAAAGAGAGATAACCCAGCTGAAATATTTTACATGTTGTCAATTTAGCAGATTTTAGAAATTGTTTAACCTGCACAGTCAGAAGTAGCATGGAAGAGCTGCATAGTGGCAGTGATTTGGGGGACTTAAAAGTATAAAAAATGATCCGGTAGAATTTCAGAAACGGAAAGGACCCCATCCTGTTGATACCACTTCCAGTGCAAAATATTTCTTAGGTGTGTTGTTACCTGACAGTTGCATAGTGTAAGCATAAATGTCAGAAAGGATGGGGCATCTAACATTACTCCTTAGGCAGCTGTTCTGCAAAATGGTGCCTCTTGGAGGCACCATTTATGGATTAAAACAGCAGTCAAAACAAGATTGCTTTTGCTTTAATGCAGAATACTATCTGGAGATAAAAGCTGTTGTAACCTGAGTTTTAAGTCCATCTGGTACCTTTAATTAAAATGTCTAGGTTAGTTCTGAGGATCTGCCTTTCAACACATAATATTTACAAACAACTGTAGCCTGTTGTACCTTAAAAAAGTCTTTCTGGAAAATATCTCTCAGTTTTAAGGGTTTTAAGCTATGCATTTTAGAAAGTATTCATTATCCTTTTATTAACTTGTGAAAGCATTAGAAGGTTCTTATCTTCTTTCAGTTTTGAGGAGATTGTCCTACTTGTTTCAAGTTACTCACAACTAATGTACCTGCAACACATACTGTATTATAAGTCTGATGAGACTTCTGGCTAGGTTAGCAGGGGTGCATGAGGTTCTCTGTAAACAGTAAACCTGCGGGTAGTGGATGATGTGTATTAGAATACATAAATGAGTTATATTACATACGTTTAAGGAAGAAATTTAGCATCCAGGTAGTATAGTAAGTGTATGTTTGCTGTGTTGCACAGGCAGTAGGAAAGACAGATGAGTGATTTCTGACTGATAGATGTACGATGTTCTGATTGTTAGATACCCGTGAAGTATGTACCGTGTGTCAAGATGTGGGAATACTGCATTCAGGGTTGGAAGTCAAATCTGAAGTGGGAGTTTTGTGGTTTTAATAAGGGAATTAAACTGGTAAATAGCAAGTCCAGCTGTAGTTCAGACTTAAGAAAGTCTGGAATTTTGTGTTAGTTGTATCTGCATCGTTCACAGTATCTTGGTGTTAGTGTGTTTGATGATTGATTAATGCAGTAGTTATTACCCTGAGGACAGTTCTGGTATAATTTCCTTCCATTTCATCTTTTCACTAATAGAAGCCTGTAGGGTGGCTCTTCTTTTATATAAGTGTAACAGACTGCTTTTTGCAGAAGATGGCGTGGGTTTTGTGTAGGCACCTGGATAACAGTCAGTGAGGTATTTTCTTTTCTTTCTCTTATTTAAGTGCTTCTGATTACTTGTTCACCCTCCCAGCGTGACATCTATCTTGCACTCATCTCTTCCGTGAAATTTAGGTAAAATCATTTCTTAAACATAAGTAAGGAAGGATAATCTAAGATTTATGATAAACAGTTCTATTGCAGTAGCTAGCTACAGCATATCACTGCATAATTTTATTTTCACTGTAAAGTTGTAATAGTTTTGGTTCGTAAATGATGTGCATAATTGTCAAGTCCATCCATTTGTCTTTCTATAAATGTTTGTAAAATGTAGAATATCTATTATACAAACACATTTAACTATGGTTTAAGAAAAAATCCATAATTTCAGTGAAATACTTTTTTTTTTAATATTAAGAGTAGAATTTCCTAAAATGCATGTTACCTAATTTTGTGCTATGAAGTCGGATCTTTAATTCATTCAGAATAAATTCTATCCAGAATCTAATAAATTCATGTAGAACTTGTTGTTGCTCAAAATAGGATGTTCACCCTCGCATAAAACCACGGCTATATTGAGAAGTAGTCCTAGCTGAGAGAGAGTTTGTGTCTATCCATGGTGGTAGCATGGGTATACGTGGGGAGCAGTTCCATGGCAGGACAAACCGGCCACAAACAGATGAGAAGAAGGCTGGAGGACCACAGCTCATGGGCCTTCCAGGGCAGCGTGCACGTCAGCTAAGCTACGCTCCTTGATAGAGGATGTCAGCAGGCTCTTCTGCCTGCTGTGGGAATCAGCCCTGGGTGGGGAAAGCGTTCTTTTTGATCCTCTGTTATCCCCAAAATATTTTGGCTGTTAATGTAGGGAGCACATTTTATAATACTCTACATGAGTGTTAGTATTTTTCTCTATAGGTAGGTATGTATGGGCATTTTTGCCCATGATGTCTAGGTGCTATATTACCTGAATATATTTAATTTAAAAAAAAACCAACAACAACAACAAAAAACAACTGAGATGCTGTATCTGGTTTGGGGCCCAAACAGATGATGAAATTTATGCACATCACCTGAGCTATGGTAACGTCTTTGTACATCTGAGCTCTTACTGTTGTTGGATGAACTCCATTCACCTCTGCAGGTATTTCACCTTTTCTTGTCAATCTTGAACAGGGCTGCATTTAAAAAAACACTTTCTTTCTAAAAGGTGTCTAGACTGTTAAGGAAGACAAGACTTCTTTTTTAATCCTATTCCTTGTGTCAGGTTGCTCTTTATTTCTTGGCAGCAGTCATTAGTGATCAATTTATTATACATACAAAGCATATGACATCCTCCACAGAATGCATCTGAAAAAACAGCAACATGCCCATTTTGCGTACTTTTTGTGTGCTTTGCATTCTTGGAGCAAAAATGGAGAATGTTACCTCCTTACTGCTGCAAACCTCAGACTAGAAGGACTTAATTCTTACTGATTTTAATGAGCTGTGTGTCTGAATACCTTATGAGAACATGGCCATTTACGGTCCCAAATCCAGATGCACCGTTGAAGCTACCCTCTAGAATCACTACCAAAATGTTTGCTCCTCTAGGTTGTTGGATTAAATACCCTTCCTCAGTGGCTTTCTGAGTTTATTAATGATACTATTTTGAAGTATATACTTGAAAAAAAGATAACATTAATTTACCTTACCAATTTAATAATTTTAGAAAACATTGTCACATTTTTTTGTCATAGAGGTACATGCAAAATTTTAAGGCATAAAGTATTTAAAATTCCTGTCTTTATATTGGTATTGTAAAGAAGATTGTTCAGATTTTTGTTTTCTGAGTCTGCAGACACGTGATGCTCAGCGACACAGACCACTTACTCATTTAATGGGACCTCCTGTGTAATCCAGGTTATGTTATTATTTTAGTTATTTGTTATGGATTCCACTAACTTTTCATTTAAAGCATATTTTCTAAAATGCTGTTTGGTCTTGATTTAGAGAACTGAAGAGAAAGCAAATTAGCCATTTGTACTGTAGTTTTTGGTCAGTCAACCGCCCTGTTAAAAAATGTGGCTGTGTCTTGTTCAAAGTTCTCTAAAATTAATCTGCAGTTGCTGGTTTTGTTGAGCCTTTCCCCTTTATACGTTCTCACGTTTTGGCAATTCAAGGTGAAGTTCTCAAATGTCTCATCACAAGGCAAAATAATCCCGTGACGCCAGTTCTAACCTCAGCTTAGTCCCACACAAGAAATGGGGTTCCAGGTGCCTCTTGGTATTGGTGTACCTGGAAATATACTCACCACCACGGCCCTGCTTTTTCTGCTCGGTTGATTAGGTATCCGAGATAGAGTTGTGTAGCATTGCACTGGAAGCTTGGGAAGTGAGTTCGCTGTGATCCTGGAGTACTTCTCAGATTCACTGTGTCCTAGGATATCTCCAGTCTAGGGGCATGACCATTGCTCTCTGCTTCTAGCTGGGAGGACCTTACGCCTGGGAGAGTTTAAAATTAATTTTAATGTTATGCCCAGGCTTACGACCAGTGCAGGTTGTTCTTTATTGTTCTCTCACTTGCTGTTTTTTAAGTCTTAGCATTGTATTTGCTTTCTGACCACCAATGGAAAAAAAAAATATTTTCTTTAGCCAATTACTTGATGAGATTTGTTAGCTAGCCAGCTTTTAGTCTATTCTGTGTGCTCTCTTGATATTTGATAGCAATAGTATCCACTTGGGGAAGAAAAAACACAGTACCCTGTCAAGCTGGTAACAAAATCTAGCATGTCTGAAATCTGTGCAGGTGCCTTTTTAAGCCAATTTTGTAATCTCATCAAAGAAGGAAAAGAAGTTGTTTTAGGAGACTGGTTTTCTGTGAAAACATTTGACTAGCATCATTCATTTGTTTTACATTTATACTGCAGTATACAAAAGCCCAGCTCAGAGCAGAGTCCCCGCTGCAAAAGGTGTTTGTCGAACAGAATGGTGGCTCCAGTCTGGAAGTACTACATAATCCAAAGCCCTGGTTCATAAAGATGTTCATGTATGATGAGCTTTATGTGTAGTATCATAATGTTACATGCTTTTAACTATTAACAAGCATAGACTTAAATGATGAGCCAGCAATTGCAGTGTTGCAACCTTAGATTACACGGGTTTGGACTATGTGCAAGCAGTGATAAAGGCTCTCTGTATGCAAAATGAGTTTTCTTCTTGTTCTCATCTCCTGCTTTTGCTGAAGAAGCACCATCTCATCTGTCTTTTCAGCAGAACAGGGAACATGTAGAAGGCTGTAACTGTGTATTGTAATCTAATGTGTGATTTGTCTGTCTCTCGTCATAATTTTCATTCTTTGGAGATGAATCCCTGGTCCATCTGTCCAGTAGCTAATTTAAGAGGCATACTAATTAAGTTCTTGGAAAGGCACAGCAGATCATTAGAAAGATCTCTCCTGGCTCTGTAGGTAGTATGGTTTAGTCACTTTGAGATGGACAATATTTCTTTAACAAACAGTATTGGGGAATAATGTTGTTTATGTACACATAAAGAGTGTAAATGATTTAAAAGGAATGGTTGGGAAAGAGACTTCTCTTTCCCTGCAGTGCCTGACCTGAGGATTTACTGAGCTTGCAGTCCTCTGTAGGTGTTAAGCTGTCTAAGTCTTACAGTTTCAAAACAGTAGAAGATGGGCAATATGCAGTGCTGTGGTTATGTAGGTTTAATTTTTACCTTAATCTCTAAAATTAATTGTTTTCTGTTGACCAGTCATATTTACTGTTTGAATTTCTAATTTACCGTACAAGTGATCTTCATCACAGAGTGTTTTCTCTGAGAAAAAGGCTTGATTCAACCAAGTTATGTATGTTAAAAAGTGTGCATGCTAAGTTGCATAGTAGAACATACTGTTAGTTTAGAAAGAACATACACCTAAGGTACCTATATCTAGGTGTATGTATTGGCAGCTTGGGAGCTGCATGTGGTTTAATAAAAGCTGAGGCAAGAGACAGGCGTGTCCTAAAGCTTCCTGTTCTTTTCTAATACTTTAATACTCATACGCTTCTAGTGCATTATGTTAATTTATCTTGTTTCAAAAGCTGTTGAGTTTTGTGTACTAAATGACAACGAGTAGGCCTAATGACCTGAAGACTGAATCCCCAGGTCACAACCCACAGCTAATTTTGGTGAGAGAGTTTCCAGGCTAGTGCTCTTATTCTTCCTTGGTATAGACCCAAATTCGTTGGAGTACTAAAGCCAAATTTGTAAGCCACGTGTCAGAGAATCCGAAGTATGCCTTTCATGAATGAAATTGTCTTAATGATGGCTATGAAGAATTATAATATTCTTTAAGTGCTTAACAAAATTTGCAGATGCATACGCTGTGGGTGGGATCTTTATGGTCCTGCTTTTATCTATTACTACAGATTTTAAAAAGTTGTACGACAGTTACTTTTGGCACTTAAAAATAGTAGCAGCTACAGTAAGCGAAATGGAAATAAAGAAGTTGAGTTGAAATGCTGCATAACTAGTTAAAAAGTGGAAGTCATCTGAAGTGTACATGTCTTGCTGTTATCTGTTAGATCTCTGTTTCCAAATGTGATCCGTCCTATGAAAAGTGTGAGAACTATCTAACATAAATCATCTCTGCCAAAGATGCATGTTAATGTGAAGAGCTGTGCTGATGCAGAGATGGTTATCCTTCCTTTGGTTTACTTGCCCGAGTATACTGAATGTAAAAAGGAGAGAGCCTAAAATGTAGCAACTAAACAAAATAAAAAGCTGAGCCACTGACAATTACATTCCTACAAGCAGAAGAAAAAAGGAGTCAAATAATTATTTGTATTTTAGTACTAGAAAACATGCACACCTGTTTATATGACCAGTACAGGTGCAGTTTTTAATTTTAGGGATTACAACTTCAGAACTCTAGCTTAAATTCGTTATTCATTACATGGATACAGATTCCTCAATTTTTCGAACAGAAAGGGATGAGATTTGAGCTTTTAAAGACTAATTGCCAGGTAAGTTTTCAGTTCCCTCATCTCTTCAGGAGGAGCCATGAAAATGTTAGACAGATCTCTTGTATTCCGTGCTTAAAGGCATGCATGCCGTCTCTGTTTTTTAAGATAAATAATAGTTGAGTTGTTGTCTGTTAAACAGTCTATCTTGTTTTGCCAGTATAATGGGAAAAATGGATCCTTTTTAATTGGGAAGATGTATAAAAATCGTACCACTTTTAATATTTCTTCAGCTTTGTGGCATGAAGATCAGTAATAAGGAGAAAGACATTTGGTGATTGTGATTCAGAAAAAGAATTCCTTCTGAAAACTTTGAAAGAAATGTGTGTCAGAAGGTAAAAGAGGAATTAGCTTGTAAAACTTTGAATTCTTAAAATATACTGTTGCAATATTTAGGCGTGAGAAGAGTGACTGAGTTCTTGAGCTGATAGTAAAGGCTGTTTCATAGGCAAGAAGCACATGTGATAGAGCAAGCTATGCATTCATGACCATAGTATGGATTTGTTTAAGGCTGCAAGGTTTGGTGAATGACTTAAGATACTTCCCTTACTATTTGTACATCCGTTATTTCTGCATTAGCATAATTTAAATTACTACTGCTAAAAAAATTTGATACTACATTAGCTTATCCAGTGTTTCCCTGTGATTGCCGAAAGGCTGTGTTATAAAAAAGGGCTTGAAATAACTTGTTGATGCTGTGGGTCAACAGATCCTTTAAATAAAAATTAACTGGCAGCATATTAATGTGTAAACATAAAATATCACAGAATTTCTTCCACAAGGCTTGTCTCCCGTCCAAAGATCATTTATCCTTCCTACCACATGAAAATATTCAGTATAATGCAAAAAAGAAATAATCTTTCTGGAATTGTTTGCTGTTGTTCAGTGAAAAAATTTTAAAAGTTAATTCTTTTCTGTACTTACATATCTGTAGCTTCTTGGATCCTTTGAGCAGTTAAGGGCATTAGCAGGATGGCTTGACTGCGAAAGTTTACCCTCGCACATTGTTTTCAAGACTGATGACGTGAGTCTCTTTTGTGGGAGGCGTAGGTTTTTTCAAGTGCTTAAAAAAACCCTTGTTTGTATGCTGGTCTTGATTTGCTGCCTACTGTTTTATGGGATGTGAAAGCATCTATTTTTAATCCTTTTACAATTAGTCTGTTCAAAGAGAGTAATTAGAAACAACCCTCCTGCCTCCTCCCTGACGTTACGCATTACTGACTTTCATAGAAGGGACTTTACCCAGAGGTTTGCTTGACTAACTGTTGACCAACTAAAATCCCTGAGTGAAAAACTTTGTTTATATGCCATTTGCATTTAAAAACAACTTAAATTTAGTTTGTAGCAAAGAACTGTATGATCACTACATGCTTTAAAACTGCTTCTTACTGATCAAATCTGACAGAGCACAAGCAAACCTCAGAACTGAGGCATACTGAGATACTGTGTAAAAACAGACGTCTCGACAGCCTGTGTACATTCCCAGCACTGTTTTAGTATCATAATGATGAGGCTTTACAGAAATGCCCTTTGAAAATATATAAGGGAGTAGAAGAGCTCTGGTGGTTTGAGAGATTAATGAGGATGTGTGCCTTTGTAAGCCATTTATTGCATTTTGAGCAAGGATAACAGTAATAATAATACACATGTAAGGTAAACACATTAAAGATAAAAAGCTTTTAAAACACATGTCTGATTCCCCTAAAATGATATTGATAAGAATGGGCAGCTAGGGAATAGGAAAGGAATGGGATATCAAATTGTGAGGTAGCCCGTTGTTACCTGGAATAACATTGTTTCTGGGCAAAGAACGTTGATCTAAGAGTTAATTAGTGTGTTTGTTAAGAGGGTTTTGGAGATCAGAGATAGATGGAAAACCCTGTCGTTTGCTGTTAGAGGCTGTGGTTGAGAGTTACCTGGGATTTTCCCCCAGAACTCATACTGATCGTTCATGACTGCAAAAGACTTTATCTTTAAAGTGGCCTCATTTAGTGGCCTGATTTTAAAGAACCAGCAAGTAGGCATGATGATGTGTCCAACCCATGGTGGCTAGAATGCCTCTTTGCAAACGTTAGGGCTGTGTTCACGGTGTAAGCCTTTGCTGACGTCGTAGTGTTGGAGGTGTGCAGACATATGATCTCAACTAGCATGTCCATCTCATCAGAAAGCCTAAAGTCAATGCAGATCTGATGACACAAAGTTAAACTTTACTAAATGTACCTTGTCTTACAGAAAATGTTTTTGCTATAGCAGAATGAAGTAGAGCCTTGTGAGCTAGTTTTGTGGCTACTTGGAGCATTTGGTTGGCACTGTACACTGATTTTTCTGGTGCTGAACTCGCAGTGCAGACATGGCTTGATTCCCCTTAGATGCCAGGGAGCTGAAGGGCTCAATCTAGGGCTTTCAGCTCCTCAGTTTTTATGGGGCATATATCTTTTAACATGAGATTCAGAAAGTCTTTGAGAGAACTTACTGGTCTTATTCTGTTTTTTTTTTTTTCCTTCCTTGTTTTTGAATTATTTTTTAATTATTCAGCTTCATCACAGAGTAGAATCTCTTTAAATGATGTAATGAGAATTAAAGACTATTTAAAGGGAAATTGCACAGGGAGCTTGCTTCATATGTACACAAAGTTATACTGCAATGTAGTTGCCTGTCTAGCAGCAAAAATATGTAGTGGAAATGGGAAATCTTGACATACACAGGCATGTAGTAGTCTTCACTCAAGGGCTGACATTAGTACCACAGCTTCATATTAAAGGAAATGTTTATTTCAGTATAGTCTTACCATTATAAAATAATGCCAATATGCGTTTCCTGCTCCGATCTGATAAAATATTGCCTTCCTTTGATTAAGATACATTACTAGATTGTACCCGTTGAGTCACACTGATGTATTAGCTACCAATCCAGCCTAGCATGATGTGATGTTAATTGCTTGAGCTAAATGATAGAGGTTGCATTCTTTCACTTGCTATTTATCCTTCTAGCTATTTGTTTTCTGTTCTTACACAGCTGCTGTTTCTCCAATATCTGTTTGGCTGTCCCAGGATTTGAACATTTAAACCAAGAAATTATGTGCTTCAAAACGCGTGATATATGTTTGGTTTTACCGTTTGTGTGCAAAAGTTTACTGTTTTGCTTTTGGCATGCAAGGAGAGTAATGTGTAAATTAATATACTAATTTGTTACTTTCAGAGGTGGTGACATCAAAGGAGTGCAGCTAATATTTTGACCAGTATGTTGTGGTGCCTGTGGTGATTTATTTTCTGTCTGCTTACTTAGTCCCTACTCTATTTGAGCAGTTTACAAATGGTACTGGATTTAACTTTACAATTCCATATCTAGCAAGCTACTACCCAAGGTAAGAAATGACTTCTGAATTACACAGGGTGTTTATGGATCAACCAGAAAATGAATCCAGACAGCCTGTTTCTTAACTGCAGAACTGCCTTTCCTTCTAAAAGTAACTCCTTTTGTTTTCTGGGAGACATGTCAGGTGTCTAGAACTAACCTGTAGCTGAATTCTGTGGTTTTTTGAGGACAAACATGATTTCTGAAGTGACTTGAGTTAGAGGAACAGTAAATGATGACTCACCAGTGAGTCACAGTAACTCTGTGGAGGCCAAATAAAATGTGTTAGGTTAATCTAGATGAAGAAGAAGAAATTAAGCACCCAAGTCTTAATGAATTTAGGACACTAAAAATTTCAATACAGCTATTAAACTGCACCTCCTCAACAAAATACTCTGCCATCTAAATCCCTTCAATGTTTCTCCGCACCTTCATGTCTTCTGCCTAGCTCCAGTTTCTGTGCCAGATTTAGCCGAGTATAGGATTCATTGGGAGCCCCTGCCTTTTAGAAAGGTGCAAGCTCCTCTCTCTGGCTGAACTCAAACTCTGGTTTGGTTAATAGGATCAGTTGTGAAAGCAAAGCTACCTGGTAAGCTCCCACCATCAATCACTTGCTGCAGACATCTGATGCAGAGCAGCAACTGTCAGTGGGTGAGCATGGGTAACTAACTCTGTAGCACCTAGCTGACACTAATAACTTATCAGTTAAGGGTAAATGGTTGTCCCTGTGATACTGTACTCATTTGTGGCACAGGATTTGGCCAGCCATTCCTATACCGCTCCATTGGTTTCGTCTGTATCTCCATACTTTGGCCTTCGCATGAATGGCAGCATGCTAATCATATTTAAATAAAGGACAGGGACCTTGATTTAAAAAATAAAAATAAACATTATCTTCACAGTGGCGTACCTGAACAATTCTTTGATGGTCTGCAGTAATTGCTTCCCTGAGGGCAGTACAATGTGAATGCCTAACTGAAGAAATTTTATGTTGTGTATTGCAGCAACCTGGTAGATTAGAAATGGTCGGGTACTGTAAGTCAACTTTGCACAACAAAGGTTGAGGGGAGATAGGATTAACTGATCTTTTTAGGAAAAGCTAAAGAATAATGATTACATATGGTAGCATCTTATTAATGAGGAATAAATTAAAACTGAAATTGGAAGAAAGATTTTAGTCAGCAGAAGAGGAAAGGTCTATATTAGCTCACCAATGGGAAAGGGAACTTGAAACTGGTTTACAATGGAGCTGAGCAGTTTACAAAATAAATTGTTGGATGGTCTTGGCATTAAAAAATAAATGCCATGATTTTAGGAGAGGTGGGTGTCTGACTGCTGTCTTCATGAAGGGATTGTAAAGCATTTGGTTGGTTGGTCGGTCTCATATTTTAATGAACCCGAAGTTGCAGTAATTCTGCTGAGATATCTGTGGATCAGAGGAACCTTTATTTTCCCCTCAAGATGCACAACTTCAAATTTTGTCTTGGTTGTTGGGGGTTTTTTCTGCTTTCTTCCTGCATTCCTGTGAAATACTGGCAGTTAGATACACGAGTATTGGGTAACGTACCCTAATACTTCTGCTGGTATTGAGAGGCCTCAGGCACTGGGATGTCCTGTTCCCCTGTAGTGGAAGGGTTGGGTGCAATAAATGGTTCCTTTGAGTCCTGGGCTCCATCAGGCAGAGGATCCCAACTATCAAGGGTGGTCATATTCCAGGGAGCTACCTCATTTTAAGGAATATTACTAAGAATGTTTAACATTTTCAGAATGAAGGCTGGCACCTTAAGTGTAATATGACAGTGTCTGGACAGTCTATAGGAACTCAGAGCACTGAAGTAACTTCATAATTACATAAGTACATATTACATAATGTACGTAATTACAAGCGCACTGTTTACATGCTCTGTATTATCTGCAGCTGCTTTTACAACTGATATTTTTAGTTCCCCCAAAAATACATGGTTGCGAATTTGTCACGTTAATGTTTTTATGAAGAACTTAAATGAAGAAAAATACAGCACCACAGTTAGTAAGTGTAGTGACTCATTCTGAACAGGTGGTTATTTCTGCAAGTTTAATCCCGCAGAACTTCCATTAACAACAGCAGATATTTTTGCAGAAGTAACATTTGGCTTTCTACCTGTTTGTTCATACATTTTAGAACCATTTTTTCTGTATTTTGTGCGTATATTTACTAATGTTAAAATGTTTTATTTTAATCTGCATTTAATATTCACCATTTTAAAATTTAAGTAGCATGTTTCTCTTACAAGAAGTACTTGCCCCTGATTCTTTCTTCTCTGCCAGTCGTTTCTACATCTCTGGTTTATTTTTTTCAAGGTTATTGTTTCTTCAGGTTGTTGGGTTTTGTTTTTTTTCCTCTCTGCAAAACCAATCTCATCACTTCATACCATGTAGAATGTTCCCATCTGGTCTGCTGTGTTTCTTTTTCATTGCAAATGTTGAAATTTAACATGCTCTTGAAATGAGGATATAATTGTTGTAGAGCCTCTATTACACTACACCTTTGGGATGGATATGGTGGCCATATAGAGTGTTCCAACTCTAGAATTTAATCTTTTGGGTTTTAGAGCTTTCTGTTTTGTTTGAAAATTTTATTTTCTAACTCAGGACTGAAATTAACTTCCTAAACATGAAGTGGGCATAAACTCAGTTTAGAGTCAGCATGTATTTGTGTATATGGCCTTTCTTTGCACACAGACATCTCAAGTTTCTAGTAGAAGTTAATCATGGCACTGGAAATGTTTCTGATGTTCCTGATATTCTCATAAAATAATAAACAAAGGTCTGGGACAAAGGTCTCTGGAATAGGAGAGAAAGTATGGGAAAGTAGAGGAAAGGAGCTTAAAAGAGATGAGGGGAAAAGCAAAAATAAGAGGAAAAGAGTGAAGTGAAGGAAAAGAGAGAATTGAAGTAGTCCTTCAATAAGAGTATGTTCTCCACTTGTAGATGTTTAATCTGACTGTATGTTACCAAACAATTAATTAACATAATTAAAAGAACCAGCCCTTTTATTTGCAGTACATGGATGGATGTTTGTACCTGCCTACTGAAATACAGGAACAGAAATTCCTCCAATGATCATGAGCTTCGGGAACAGGGCTTTGATTATTCACAGAAGAATAGAGTAGCTTAGGTTTGGCAGGGCCACTGGCAGTCATCTAGTTCAACCCTGGGTTCAAAGCATGTCCAACATGAGCGAACAGGTTACTTAGGGCTGTGTGTCCAGGTTGTATCTCTGAGGATGGAGATTCTAGCTCCAGGCAACCTGCTACTGTACTGGACCATTATTACCCGCGGCTGGACTTGTTCCAGTATATCAATGCCTTTCTTGAAGCGAGGAGCCCAAAAGTGGACACCATGATTCAGGTTCAGGCTCAGAAGTGCTGAGCAATCACTTCTCTTGGCCTGGTGACTACGTGCTTGGTAATGCAGTCCTGTGTGCGATTGACCTTTCCTGCAAGGGCGAACTGCTGATGAACATTCAAAGGGTTCTCCAGCTCCTTGTCTGCAAACCTGTTTTCTAGCCAGTCTATACTGTTGCACAGGGTTATTCCAAGGCAGGTGGAAGACTCCGCAGTTAGTTTTGTTGAACTCCATCAGGTTCTCGTCAGCCCATTTCTCCAGCCCATCAAGGAATAGCTGAATGAGGCCCTGCTCTCCCAAGTGTTGACTGCTCCTTCCAACTTGATGTTGTTCACCAACTTGCTGAGGGTCCACTCTGTCCCATCATCCAGCTTGTTAATAAAGACAGTAAATAGTGTTGGCCCCAGTGTGAATCCCTGAGGGAAGCTGCTGGTAACTGGCTGTCGCTTGGGCTTTGTACTGCTCGTCAGAAGCCTTTGAGTCCAGCAGTGCGCCCGGTTTCCCTCAAATCTGCTTATCCAGTCCATATCTCCCCAGTTTTTCTTCATGGACGCAAGAGGAGGCTGAGTCAAAGGCCATCCTAAAGGCAGAGCGTACAACATTCGCTGCCTTCCCTTTCCTTGTCCACAGCGCCGGAGTCACCCTTGGTAAATCCATATGGGGTATTAGCAATCTGTCTGTCATGTGGCTGGCAATGGCTTCTAGAGGATTTGCTCTGTAACTTCCCCAGGGACAGAAGTGAGGCTTGTGTAGCTACCTGAATCCTCTTCTTGCCCTCATTGAAGATGGGTGTGACATTTGCATTTTTCCAGTCATCGGGAACCTGCCCTGATCACCATGATGTTTCGGTGATGATAACATGGGCCATCTCCCTCAGCACCCTTGAGTTACATCCCATCTGGTCCCATTGACTCCAGTATGACCAGCTGGGCTCAAGAGCTTCCTAACTGTCTTCCTTTAGGGCAGGTGTTGCTTCAGTCTCGCAGGAGGCTTGGGGACCTGGGAGGCCCAAGGACAAAACTAACCAGGGAGAATTGAGGTGAAAAAGGCATGAAGTGCCTTGGCTTTTTTCATGTCCTTTGTCACTAGGTCCCTTTTTCCACTGGGCAATGGGTCCACGTTTTCCGTAGCTGTCCTTTTGTTGTCCCTTACTGTGTCAGTCATATTCTAGTATTGTTACGCAGGTAACTCCTCTGACAGACTCGTTGTAAATAAGCAGCATCTCCTTATAGATATTCTAAAACAAGGCATGAGTGATGTATAGAAAATTCTGAAGGCAACAGAAAAGATTAATTGAAATTTTCAAGGTAAAAGTATAGAATTACATAATGAAGGCTGAGGGCAAAAGTTTAAAATTAATCAGAATAAATTTTCACACACTGGAGTCACCTGTACAAATGAGTTTCACAAAATCTTTTGAAGGGCACTAGTTTTGACATTTTAAAAAATGATTCCTGAATGTGTATTTGTGTAATACCTATTTATACTAGATATGAACTCTGTCTAAAAGAAACACCTGATGTCTTTGGAGGCATATGTCTGTGGTGCCTACGAACTTACTGTTTTAGGAGAAAAGGTCCATCACTAGGTTTCCTCTAGGTCCTCTAGATTTTCAGATACTGAGCAGTGTCAGACACTGGACTTTGAATTATACATGTCACTACCCTCGACTGGGGTGGTGTTTTCTGTGGTCTCTGTTTACATTAATGGTGAATATTAACATTTAAGGAGCCTTTCAACATTCTCTAATCTCTTTTTTAAATGCACTTGCAGTCATGGGAAATTCCTTTTTGTACTTTCCCATCTTATGATTGAGTGCACTCTTGCATGTGAAATCTCTGTTTCTGAGTCACTATTTATCACAGGAGGAATAAAACCTGAAAAGCACACCACAATTTTGGTAATCCCTCAGGTCATTTGGTAAAAGTAGAAAGAAATCATTTAAAATTACTTTTCTAAGAAGGGAAAAGATCTTTTTCTTTGTTTTTCATCTCTCTTCACTTAATAAAATCTGATTTACTTCAGTGAATATTGTCTACAATGGAAGCACTTCTGATGAATTATTTTTCTATGTGGCAGTCTTATAGCTCTGCCAATAGACTCCTACAACTTAAATAATTTAAATTTAAGAATGTGTTGTGTGTGTTTATACAGGTGTTTTCTGTTTATGTAAGAAGGATTATATGCAAAATTGAACATTTTTCAGTAGTTCCTGAGTTAGCATTCTCTATACATTCAAGTGCATCTGACTGTGTGTTAAATGGATGGTGCTAAAAATGTTCCTATAAGTAAGCTGTAGTTAAGTCCTCAGAGAGGAAGCTTTTCAGCAAGCTGAACTTCAAATATAACAAAATTATAACAAAATGCTCTTAAGCCACAGCCCATTAAATGAGCAAAAATAATATTTGAAGGGGTTTTTTTCATAGCTGTGGGTGTTGCATTTGGCAGTTATTCAGGAAATGTAAGTTTTGATGTTCAGACCGTCATTTCACATAGTATTATTCCTATCAGTAGTTCCTCCAGAAGGGAAATGTATTTTTGAGTGAACACTTCAAGTTATTTAGGTCCCGGTTTGTGCTATTTGCAGAATTCCAGCTAAGATCCCTTTCATGTAAAGGCCTGTGGAAACTGCAACTCTTGAAAGTTTTGATAAGCTGGTGAGCAGTGAAAAATTACCCCATGCAGCATCCCACACCTCTCAGACACAAGACAACACAGAATCACGGGCAAGGATTCAGCTGGGGGAGATGTGCACCTGAAGCGACCTTTTTTGTTCCCCTTCTCCATCCTAGGAAGTATTTTTGTTCTACAGTCTCTCACATTCATGCCTTTGGCATTGGTTCTGCTGTGGCCTCTGATGTTGTCATTAATACTTCATTCAGTTTTCTGGGTGTTTTACTGTGAGGAACACAGGTTTTGTATCTGGGTATAGGGATGAGATGCGCTAGTTTATGTTCACAGGTTCAATCTAGGTATCTGGAAAGGTGCTTGAGTCTTAAATTTCTGAAACTGCTTCCAATGAGGGTTTAGAAACTTAATAAACATCTTATGCTGTGATTAAGGTGAGGACCCTAAAGAAAGTTAGTTATTTGTAGGGCTGTGGAAGTCACTGGCATAGGGAAGTTAAATCAAACTGTTGATATTCCCATCTTAGATACTGCAGTCTATTGGCAATCCTGTAACACCTCAAGCCTGGGCAAATAATAGGAGCTTAATTTCATAAGTGAAGTCATTTCCATAACCTTTGGGAAAGGTATAATCCTCACCATTTGTCCATTTGAATCAAAGAGGTTTTGTTCTGATGCAGGAGACTACTGCTGTTCTTTGTGTGCTTTGTTTCGTAGAAAGTCTGCTAGTAGACTAAATATGCTGCCTTCTCTGCTGCTTCCAATCCTAAACACTTGGAAATAAGATACTTTTTGCCACCTGTTGTTCTCATTTGCTAATGAATCTATTATCCTGAATGCTGCCAGTTATCTAATCGTTGGTTCCCAAGGAACACCTTTGTTTGCAAGGTGGTTATTACATTTTGATTATTGCGTACTTAGGATTAATTCCTGTTTCTTGTTTTGCACTACTGTTGCTAGTATCATTCTTATTAACCATCTATATCTTTCTTTTTGCAGCTTGGGTCCTGTGTTTGCACTGTTCATACCATTTTATTCCTCCATTCCAAGAGTGCAGGTGGCACAAGTATTAGGCCACTTTTCTATCACAAACAAGACACTGGTCTACATACTGGGTTTACAGGTATGGTATGTACTTGCTTGTTCATCTTTTAATGAATTACTAATGTAGTAATTAGTATTTCTGCATGTTCATCTATGCAATTGTGATGCTTCCGCATGTATGATTCCACATATGTTTAGCTAGTGACTGTCCCATCAACTGAAATATTGAAAAATGTGTGTTGCTAGTATGCATTTCTACATGCTGAAGTGGTGGGCAAGTGATCTGTTCTTCCATTGTCTTCTGTCTTGATTGTCTTGCACAGGACATATATAATATAATATAATAGACAATTCTACAATTTTTTTTTTGGTCAACAAAATGAACTAGACAAAAATAGATGAAAACAAAACCTGGTGATAAGGCATATGTATGTTTTTACCTTTCTAATTTGCTTGTATTCTTGATTTTGTTTATTTTCCCCTTGTCTGTTAGAGCTCAAACAAAGCTATAGAGTACAGTATTTTTCTATGGTAAGACTGTCGGTAAATAATCAAGGTTTTGGCTGAATTCCACTTTTATGTAAATTAATATTATTTGTATATCAAGCATTACCATGTGACAGGTAATTTAAAATAGTGTAATGTAGAGCACAGCAATATCATGTAGTATTATGTTAAATTTGAGTGGAAAAATATAGGTACTTGGTACAGAAAGGCAGTAATTGTTCAAAAAAAACAACAAAAAAACCCCATCAGCCTAGAAATGAACGGACACTCATGTCACAACCTGAATTATGAAACAGGAGATGTGCAAACTTATGAGAAATTATACTCATTTTTATATATTATAGGGACTGAAAAATAGCTCTAGCACTAGCAATGGAAAGCACCGTAGTTATGTGAAGCATGGTAGTGAGTATTTTAGAATGAATGGTCAGTTTCAGAATATTGTCTTGTGCTCCACATGAACATTTCATTCATCCCTTTTGCTGTTCAGTGTTTGGATTCCTTCAGCTTCTGCTCCAACACCTTATTTTCTTGATCTTTCAGAAATCTTGTTTCCTCTCTTCCAAACCCATGAATACCACTATTATTCCGGTCTTTGGGCAAGCCATGATATTGTCTGAGCTCTTTTTCATCGTGTTCTTTGCCTTTTGCTTTCATACACACACCACCTTCGATACAGATCACTGCTGTTACTAATCACTGTGTCTTCGCTGGATCTTTCCCTGCTGCGTACAGAACGGTTGCTGCCATCACACAGAGGCTGAGGGAAAAGTCACTTGCCTTCTCCTCCTCTGTAAACTCTGCCCTTATCTCAAGTCACTCTTTCCATAGTCAGCAGTCTAGAGGGAAGGTGTTCTCATGATTCATTCAGCATCTTGCAGAACTATTTTAGTAACCAGCATCAGTCTAATTTTCAGCCTATTTTTCCAGCTGGCAATAACCTTTTCCAGGTGATTAATCACGGTACTAGAAACAATGGGCTGCCCTGTTGGCTTATCAGGATTTTCTTAAAAATTCACTCCAACCTATTTCTGTGATTTCATGTCGACAAATAGGCCGCTGGGTGAGAATTTTATTTCTTTAATTTTGATGCTCATGCTTAGTCTCTCTGTGACTGCACATCTGAGAGCTTCACTTGCCTGCCCTGCTTGGAACTCTTCTCCTATTGCTGCTGAGTCATTTCCTTTGCTTCAGTCTATCTTTCAGACTTGTTTTTCTGTGCAGCCTATAACTGACATCCTGTTATACTTAGTACGCTATATGAAAATAAAATGTATTGTTCTGTAGAAGGAGAACAATTGTTGGATCCCTGTGTTTTTTCCACTTCTGCTGCTTCTGGAATACATCTTTTTTTAATGTTAAACTGAATTGTCATAGAGATAAGTGTCTGACTTCTCCCATTGTCATGATAAGTACATAGCCTATATAATATTGCAAGATAGTAGTTCGGACAACAACAGCTTTGTAAAATTAAAATTTTAAATCACTGCTCTTGTCTTCTAGCTCTTAACCTCTGGTTCCTACATCTGGATTTTAGCCTTAAGTGGATTGGTAAGTCTTACTGTTTTAAAAATCATGTGTTGCTTAAAACACTCTGTTATGTATACAATCAGTGCAGTATATTTGGACTCAAAAAGAACTGAAATTACTGAGTAATATTTTTATTTGTGATGGTAAGTAGAAAGTTTTCGTCTTCAACTTCCAAAGGTGTAAAGCACTAGCTGGCGGGTGATAAACTGACAGACAACGAAAGAGCTGGTTAATATTTGCAGGGTGCCACTGCTCTCTGAGTTAATTTTATTGCTATGGATATAGCTTTAGACCCACAACTACAAATGAGACTATTGAGGAAATGCTGGAAATGTTTACCCTATTGGTTGGGGTTTTTTTTCAGTTTTCAGCAAGCCTCAAGCTTTTATTCCAAAAAGCAACTTTTAACAACTTTGCTGTGAGGATTTTTCATGTTTTGCTGTTCTCATAAGACATCTGTAGTGTAGCCGTTTCTCACTATGGTAACGGCAGTAAGGGTGCAAAATCACTTTCTTCACACCAGTCAGATAAAGTCGGTGTGGTCTGTCTTTTTCCTTTCTGACTCTGTTCTTGGTACTAAGGCACTTAGTCCTAAAACAGGTTGTACTAAATCTTCCAGATTGTTAGATACTGATAAGCTTCTTTTAAAATTTTACAGACTTAGAAATTAGGAGCTCAGACTCTGATTTCTTCACCCAAAATACTGTCTGCTTTTCAAACAGTGAAAGTGCCACCTCTTCCAAAGAAAGTCATTATTAAGTTGATGCAATCTTAAGAACTTAAATTGTGGCCTGGCTATTTAGAACCTACTAATTTGAATTTATGGTGAGCTCAGAGTGAAATGCATGTGGACACTTCACATAATGCTGCTATAACTCAGTAGTTTGGTCTCTTAGCATTTGCATTGACTGTTCCAAAATATTCTGTGAGCTCACAGGATAACTAACAGGAGTGACGGAGCAGTAAATAATGAAGTCTGCTCAGCAGTTCGGTCTGACCATAAATATCGATGAATACAGTGCAACTAACAAACCAGAATTTCGCTATCCTGCAGATCAGCCCAAGCCTCTGTGCCCACCTAAGGATCTGTGACTTCCTCCAAACACACTAACCTTCCTGTTACTCTTCTGGCTCTTTTAATAGCCCTTCCTTTTGAACAGGTGTTCATTAGAGAGGGAAGGAAAGGAAAGGAAAGAAAAGGAAAGGCAATTTAACTCCCTCTTTCCTGGTTGCAGGAACTGTATGTGTACTTGGTTATACAGACTTACGAAGAATGGCTCAAATAGGTTTGGTTGTTTGGGTTTTTTTCATAATATATTATGTGGTTCTTATTTTGATTCCCTTTTAATGTACAGTTTTATTCCATTGTATAATGCAACATTCTTAGGATTCTTTTTCATAAATGAACTTTTTTTTAATTGCAGGTTTACACTGTGTTTTACATAGGTATAAGTCCATAGGAATAAACTGAGCTTTCTCTGTGTCACAGAAAGGCTTAAAAAAATCATTTGAAGTTTTCATATTGCTTCAGTCAGCATAAATTAAGTCCTCATCAATGATGATGTGTTTTCAGTCTCAATTTTTTCTGCAGCAAGCGGAGAGCTGCACTCTACCATTTTGTAATAAGTGCTACAATCTGGAAAGAAGTTCGTGTTCTGAATTTCAGCCATTTTTTGCACAGCATATGTGTCACACTCCTGTGAATAAGAAGTCTCTTTTTCTCTTCTGTTAGAAATGATAATTTGGCATCTTTTGAGAAAACTTGATATAGGAGTAAAATTTCACAGTATATTACATAATCTGAAGAGGGATATGAAACACTACAAAGGTACCTTTTAGCACTGCAAGTGTAGATACTTGATACCATATGTATACGTACAATTACAGAAATACGTAGGTTGTCAAATCAATGATAAGACATTTCAACAGCCTATGTATTTTTGTAATTCTTACTGCTCTTGATGTTTTCTAACATATTATATCTTTGTTGAATCAAATTTTCATGTATTTGTACAAAACGGCTGAGTAAATGCATGAACACCAAGTCAGCTAGGTGTGATACTTAGTCACTAGTTCATTGACTGTTAGAGACTTCACTGTCTGTATTGTTAGCTCTAATGATCACTTAGACCCCCCATATGACTGTACATGAAGCTGTTCTGCAATTTAGCTTTTGTTGCACTTCTGCTGACGTGGAGTATTAAAATGGATGGTGCTGGCACAATTTCTGAATTGTTGTCAGTTTCCACTTTCTCCACCATGTTCCCGGTTAACGTTAATTTAAATTCTCACAATTTATATTTTGACATGTGATGAACACTCTTAGACTAAATGGGATCTGACTTTCCAGGTACAAGATGTGGCACTGGAGATTGATTTCTGTGTTCATCCTTGCTGTTCATCTAATGGTGTTAAGACTTCCCTGTAAATTCCAGGCAGGGCGTAGAGCAACTGGGAACTGTACTGCCTTGAATTCTTGTTTTCAGTGGTTTTGAGCCATGCCATCATTACGGAAATGTGTTTGCGTGTGTGTATGAGTCTCATGTATGCAGGTAGGCATTGATGTAACGTGCCTGGTGATAGGGAATTTTAGACAATTTGTAGTTTGATGCTGGATCGTTCTCAGTTACAGAGATGACAGCATGTGTTTTGTTATTGGAATACAAAAGGTCTACTGTGTCTGTCTTTGCCATGAGGTATATCTTCCTAGTTCTCTAATTTTGAATCAACATGGGAATACACTCTTAAAGGCAGCTTCTTTACTCTCCAGATGAAAGTGGAGTACCTCTCAATTACCATTCTTTTGTTATGTCAGTATGGGCCTGGTAATTTCAGTTGCTGCTGTGTTGTAAAACATGCTGTTTAAATACATGATGCTTTTTTACAAAGGGGAGAATTTAAAAAGTAGACTGTAAACAAATTCACAAATCTGATGTAATCAGTAATCTGTAGTGTTGTTATGATTTATGAGACTAATTTAGTTTCTTGTGATTTGTTTTGCCAGGAATATACCATACTTGGTACATACAGTCCAGATTTGTTTCTTATGATAGGGTGTTTTTTATGTCATAAAATTAGGAAACTTCATATTAGAGTTGCAGATGTATCATGAAAGTCATACAGCCTATTTGCATTTGACTTTTAAGCCAGAAATTCTTTCAACAGTTGTTTACAGAAGTGCTTCCATGTAATGCATATCACTCAGTTTAGTGAAGGCCAGAAGCAGTTTCCCTACTATTTTTTTTCTTTAAAACAGTTAAAACACCTTAGAAAATGGTATCCACTTGAGTGTTTCATTGGACACATACATATCAACCCATCTTCTCTCCTCTTCCCCCCCCCCCAAACTCTCTTGGGTTCTCGGCTTACATCTCTCTTTGCTATACTCTTGCAGGATTGAAATTTGAGGGGCATGTCAAGGCTTGCTCAATCATAGCTACACCATACCTGCTTTAAGAAGTAAGCTCAGGTTGGTACCAGCAGATGAGAGATGCCCACTGGGACATGCAGTTCCCTCCACTCATTAGTATAACGTTGTTGTCATACAGATCACATGCCAGGGTTTCTGCTAACCTTGTAGCTAGGGCTATATTTCATAGGGGAAAGGTATCTTTTAGACCCTTTCTGTGATTTTAGTGTTGTAGCCTCTTTCTTCTTACCTAGTGTCATTTGTTTATTTGTTTGCAAGGTGACCTCTGTTGCACAAAGTTCGAAATCTGGAATACCCCAAATCTTCTGTGAGCTGCCTTGAATTTGTGTAAAGTTCAGTTCAAACCTTAGGAAATCGAAATTGTCTTAACCTTACAAATGCTGAAGTTTCTAAAACCCTGTTTACTTTGCAGATTTCACTAAGCCAAATACAACAGCTTTCTGCATTGTTTCTGTACTACTCTGTGATTTACTTTTCTCAGATTGTATGAAAAGTTGCACTTCTTATACTTCAGATATTGGAAAACTGTAGAGAATCTGTAATTTAGAACATGTACTTTAAAGGCTTAAGGTTAAGATAGAAAGTTCAGACAGTGTTGAGTGCTTGGTTTTAATTTCAGTTCTGATTTTTGAATGCTTTAGTTCTTATTCATATTTCTTTGAAATTGCTGACTTGGTTTTACACAGACTACAGGTATCTGTTGTTAAATGCTCCCAAGCATACTTGGGATTGTTTTGAGTTCTGTTTCTTAAGAACTTCATTCACCCTTTCTCTTATTCATTCAGCTGAGGTATTTTTCTATAGTGAGTTCCTATTCTTTAGGATCGGCATTTACAGGATAAGATGTGTTTGGCTGGGAAGCAAAATATTTAAACCAGACTTTCATTTTTTTAGTTCTTGTCTTAAAAGTAACATTATGTAGTTAATATCTGATCAGACCTAAGACTCATTGATTTTTCTTGTTGTTATTATTCTTCTTCCACATCTTTCTTGAGTGATTTTGAACAATCCTTACTGAATTCTTTTTGTTGTTTTAAAAAAAAGTTTTGAAGGGTATGCAGAAGCATTTGTATTACCACACACACACACAGTGCAGTATTGACACTTAAAATATCATCCCTTCTACATACTTAAAATTAGTATTGAATACGTGCTGACTTTCTCGAAGAGAATCTTTGATCAGAACCTGATAATGTAGTATGCAGTTACCTCCACATTCATGTCCTGCTATGTGTCCTTCTTCATTCTTCGGTTAGTCTGGACATCCTCCAGTCATCTACATTTAGTCTTATGTAGATCTTTAGTCAATGTCAAAGTCTGATATGCTTTGAATTCTTTGTAATTGTATAAATATAAATGGGGATTCAGGTAAGTCTACTTATATCTAGTTAAATGTCTTATGGTATTCCTTTGGTGACACAGAAGAGAGTCAGTCTAATAGGATTGAGTTTGGATAATCTAAAAAAATGTATGAAAGTTATGCATTAATTGTTTTTTATGCTGTTGATTTATAGCCAAGCAATATTTGAATTGGAGTTCAGGACAGATAAAAGTTAATTATTTTCAATAACCGAAATCATGTTTTTAATTCATTCTTTTAAATTTAGAATTTATGAAAAGCTATAGTGAAGGCAAAACTTACTAGAATTATGAAAATTAAGAAATAATTAAATGATGTGTTACTGTTTTGAATATTGTTTTTGTGTAAAGTTAAAATCTAGTGCACTCATAATAGCGTTAATAGTTGCTATATAAAAGATGCAAAAAAAAAAAAAAAATTGACCAGGATAAAATTTCAAGACCTGATACTCAAAATTAAAGCACCAGTACTACAGGGTCTTTTTTGGATTATATGGATAACTACAGCTCTTTTTCAGGAAAGTTTGTAAAGATGCAGAAAGTGTTACCAAAGCTTTTGATTTCTTTTCTTTTTCTTCTTTTTCTTGTCAGTGTTTCTTGAAGTCCTAGCTCAAGGAGTCAAAAGATTTTTTGGGAATGTCAGCTTTTATAGTAGTAAAATAAGCTTTTAACCTTTGTGTAAACTACCACTTCAGAATCCAAAAGAATGTCCCTAAGGCTTAGAAATCATGAAGGAAAGTTTTGGGGGGGGGGGGTTGGTTAGTTGGTTGTTTTTTAAACCCTTATGATTTTAAGACAATCTTGCTAGTGACTTTTTGGAACTTGAGTTGTGATTTCTGAATATTTGACATTGGTTTTACAATATATGTATCAGTAGTATTGCTAATATCAGTGAGACTACTCACTTACTAAAAATTCTGCCTATGCTTAAGTACTTTCCTAAATAAAAACATGTATTTTATGTGTAACTGATGTGATTCCCCTTCGCTGATAGAACTGCCCACCAAAGACCCAAGTATTAAGATGGGTCACAGAATCACTGAGGCTGACATCTCTCCAACCCCCCTGCTCAGGCAGGGCCACCCAGAACTGGTTGCCCAGGACCATGACCAGACGGCTTTTGAATATCTCTGAGGATGGAGACTTTACCACCTCCCTGGGCAACCTGTGCCGGTGCTCGGTCACCCTCACAGTGACAAAGTGTTTCCTGATTTTTCAGAGGGAACCTCCTGTGTTTCAGTTTGTGCTCGTTGCCTCTGCTCCTGTCACTGGGCATCACTGAGAAAAGCCTGCTCCCTCCTCTTCATTCTACCCCTTCAGGCATTTATATACTTCGATAAAATCCCCCTGAGCCTTCCCTTCTGCAGGCCACAGTCCCACTTCTCTTAGCCTCGCGTCATGTGAGGGATGCTCCAGTCCCTTGATCATCTTTGTGGCCCTGCGCTGGACTTGCTCCAGCAAGTCCATGTCTTTCCTGTGCTGGGGAGTGCAGAACTGGGCACAGTACTCCAGGTGCAGCCTCGCTGGTGCTGAGACAAGAGGAAGGATCACTTCCCTCAACCTGCTTGCTGACAATGCAGTTCAGGAAGCTCAGCATATAAGTTGTGAAGTGCATAGCCTGAAATAAGAAATGGAAAAGCAATAGAATAACAGAGATTAGGAAATGAAAAAGAAGCATTGTCTCTTTGTCTCCTGACTTTAGGACAGGTGCAGATATCCGTATGTAAGCTAACAGATGTGCTGAATACCACCCAAAACTAACATGAGGTATCTGCATGTGGGCAGTGGTCAATATTCAGTTGAGTGACTGTTGGTGACTTAATTTGAGATGAGTGTCTCTACGTTATACTGACTCTATTGACTTAATTTCCTCTGTGGTGGGAGCTTAGACAACTTGCTACGTGTAAACACATGACAGCTGACTAAGCTGACAATACTTACTCCTGCATCAGTTAATGCATCTGAAAAAAAAAGTAGTTGATGCGCCTGGCATACAGGGGATGTTAGTGTGGAAGTGAGGTTGTAATTGTTTGGGGAGGAGGGAGATGCAGATATTTCCAATTCTGGAAGAAGGAGAAAATATTGGGAAAGGAGGGGAGAAGGTAATAATGTGTCATAAGATATTTTCTCTTTTATATCCACGGCTTCTGAGATCCTGTAGAAAAATGGATTTTAGTTTTCAGTTTGTATTTCACTTATAACTTCTCAGCTTCTCTCTCAGATCTGAGGAAGAGTTTGTGTGCCCCAAATCTGGTCTACTTGGTCAATTGTGCCAACTAGTTCAACAAGAGGTAGATTGCTTCTATCAAGCTTTTCTAGCCTGTACGTGTACTCCATCATGGCTGCAATGTTACCATTGTTTAGAGAGGGAATCTGAGAGAGTAATTCAGCTGTGTGCGTACTTTGGAGACATTTGCTATAGGATGAGTCACATCTTAATGGTGCCCGTTTCTCTCTGTTGACTATGAAACCAACTTCAAACAACCAGCTCATAAGTAGGCTTTTAAATTGCAGATGTCTGTGATGAGGTAGATAAATCCAGTCATGATCGTAGAATCATAGAATGGTTTGGGTTGGAAAGGACCTTAAAGATCATCTAGTTCTAAGCCCCCTGCCATGGGCAGGGACACCTTCCACTAGACCGGGTTGCTCAGAGCCCCATCCATGGCCTTGAACACTTCCAGGGATGGGGCATCTACCACCTCTCTGGGCAACCTGTTCCAGTGCCTCACCACCCTCACAGTGAAGAATTTCTTCCTTATATCTAATCTAAATCTACTCTCTTTCAATTTAAAGCCATTACCCCTTGTCCTATCACTACATGCCCTTGTAAAAAGTCCCTCTCTGGCTTTCTTGTCGGACCCCTTTAGGTGCTGGAATGCTGCTATAAAGTCTCCCCAGAGCCTCCGGGCTGAACAACCTGAACTCACTCAGCCTGTCTTCATAGGAGAGGTGCTCCAGCCCTCTGATCATCTTTGTGGCCCTCCTCTGGACTCACTCCAACAGGTCTATGTCCTTCTCATGTTGGGGGCCCCAGAGCTGAACGCAGTACTCCAGGTGGGGTCTCACAAGAGTGGAGTAAAGGGGAAGAATCACCTTCCTTGACCTGCTGATCATGCTTCTTTTGCTGCAGCCCAGGATACAGTTGGCTTCCTGGGCTGCAAACGCACATTGCCAGGTCATGTTGAGTTTTTCATCAACCAGCACCCCCAAGTCCTTCTTCTCAGGGCTGCTCTCAATCCATTCTCTGCTCAGCCTGTATTTGTGCTTGGGATTGCCCCGACCCATGTGCAGGACCTTGCAGTTGGCCTTGTTGAACTTCAGGAGGTTTGCATGGGCCCACCTCTCAAGCCTATCAAGGTCCCTCTGGATGGCATCCCTTTTTTCCAGCGTGTCAACCGCACTACACAGCTTGGTGTTTCCAGCAAACTCGCTGAGGGTGCGCTCAATCCCACTGTCCATGTTGCTGACAAAGACGTTAAGGAGCACTGGTCCCAATACCGACCCCTGAGGAACGCCACTCGTCACTGCTCTCCACTCGGACATCAAGCTGATGACTGCAACCCTTTGAGTGTGACCATCCAGCCGATTCCTTATCCACTGAGCAGTCCACCTGTCATATCCATGTCTCTCCAATTTAGAGACAAGGATGTTGTGTGGGGCAGTGTCCAATGATTTGCACAAGTCGAGGTAGATGATGTCAGTTGCTCTTACCTTATCCACCAATGCTGTAACCCCTTCCTAGAAGGCCACCAAATTTGTCAGACATGATTTGCCCTTAGTGAAGCCATGCTGGCTGTCACCAATGACCTCCTTCTTTTCCATGTGCCTTAGCATAGTTCCCAGGAGGATCTGCTCCATGATCTTGCCAGGCACAGAGGTGAAACTGACTGGCCTGTAGTTCCCTGGATTTTCCTTTTTTCCCTTTTTAAAAATGGGGGTTATGTTTCCCCTTTTCCAGTCAGCGGGAACTTCCCCAGACTGCCACAACTTCTCAAATATGATGGTGAGTGGCTTAGCCACTTCATACGCCAGTTCCCTCCGGACCCACTGATGCATCTCATCAGGTCCCATGGACTTGTGCACCTTCAGGTTCCTTAAACGGTCTTGAACGTGATCTTCTCCTACAGTGGGTGGTTCTTCATTCTCCCAATCCCTGCCTTTGCATTCTGCGACTTGGGCGGTGCGGCTGGAGCACTTGCTGGCGAAGACTGAGGCAAAAAAGTCATTGAGTACCTCAACCTTCTCCATGTCCTGAGTAACCAGGTCTCCTGTTTCATTCCGGAGAGGGCTCACATTTTCCCTAGTTTTCCTATGTCTTTTATGTAAAGAGGTTTGGTTAACAATATGATGACGATCACCTGCAGAACTTTAGCAGAAGCCCAAGGGAACCTGTCCTTAGGTCACAAGTACAAGTTAGGAATAGATGTACTGTGCTGAAATAGCAGTACAGCCATGCTTGCACATAAACAAAGAATGATTGAGATCTGATAATGACTGCACCTGACCAATGAAGATAGCATTGATGGACTCTGAAGAAAAAAAAATTCAGGGTATCTGGGAAACTTATGAGCCCAGTCAACTGGGAAGGAAATTGAAGAGAATTAGTTTATTATTATTGTAATTTTTTTTCTGTCAAGCTAACTGTTGCAAAAAGCTGTTTATACTCTTACTAACTATTTCTGCAGAAAAAAACCAAACAAAATAATCTGTTGTGTTACAATTACATTGCAGGTTATAACTACAAGTTGAAAATACATGTGTAGTGGTTTTATTTGTTGGGTGATTTTAGCACCATCTCTCTTGGTTTGATAAATGTGTTTCTCTAATCAAGGTAAATACAGAATCTTGACACAAACTTTAACCCCTTGTTTTGATTCTAGCTTAGAATTCAGAACGTACTAAAGATAAAGCAGATAAAATGGGTATAAAAATGTCACTTCACCTGAAGAATACTGCTATTTGCTTTCAATTTGTTGATATCTAAAAATAGCAAAGTCTTGAATACATATGATGACTATATTTAAACTATTCAGAACAAAATAATGAGTATTTGCTGTCAATTTCTAACCATTAGGCAAAATAATTTTCAACTTCATTTTCTACACCAATCTGCCTACTGTTTTTTTCATTTGATTTCCTTTTTTAGTGTTAATCAAGTACAATGATTTTAAATATCTCAGTCAGTAGTGGAGCATACATGTCTGTCGTGTAAAATATTTGGAGAGGTTCCCTGTTCGGTTTACCTAATGTAAAAGAGAAACTACAGCTACTTCCTTTTTCTAAAAAGTGTACAACTTTGGAGGGACATGAGGGAAGGGGAGGGGAAGTTGGGCTTTATACAGGGGCGGGAAGAGGTTAGGGAACTTCATGTGAAGGACCAGTAGTGCTAAGCCATGATTTAAGAAACTGAAAAAATGTAAGCACACTTTTTACTGCAGCATGCTACCCAATTTCCAGCAAACTCCATTTCCTCTGCTTAGCATTGTGCCTCATACGATATGGTGGATGAGGTTATAGGTTATGGTGGTGTGACTAACAGAAAACAACTAAGATGTGTTTTATGTTGCCAGCCAAAAATTCTCCATTCTAACAATGTGAACTTAACTGCAGTGTCTTTCTGTGGTGACTTTTTAGAGCCTAAAATACTGTGGAGACTCATCTGTTTGGGGAAATAGACCTTTAATCTGATGTACAGTGCTGGAGTTGGGATATAATGAGATCATCTTATCCTCATTGAATAAACAAAGTTGGCTTACTTTCTTAAACACTAGAAATTCACTACATGTCTGTAACAGAAATGGTGTAAAAAGTTACATTATACTTTGCCAAAGCTTGGGGGGGGGGGTTAATTATATATATCAAGTTCTGCATATGAACCAGCTAAAGAGGAAGTACTTTGGAAATACTTGACATTAAGATGAGTGTATGACGCTAAACCAGACTGAATCACAAGACCTGTTTTAACTACAAATGTCTCGATTCTGGGTTTATTGGAAATATGCAAATAGCTATCTCTTCCTCACCAGATGAAACTTCCTGAAAATTTGATAAAACTGAGCACAGCCTTTAAAGTGTCTTATACTTCCATCTAATAGCTTTATAATTGGAGTAGTAAATCAGGGAGCGAGGAAGGGGAGTGGCACTGAAATCCTAACAGATGTGCAGGTAACAAGGTGGATTGCCAGTGTATACTTGGTGCTGTTCACTGCTGAGTCTGTCCTTCCATCTGTTTATAGTTGTGAAGAATTGCAGTCTCACACGATTGCTCTGAACAATTACTGGTCCACAGTAAGTTTCTTGGCAACTAGATGCAGAAGATGTACTTCTCTTCTGCTAGTCCCACACATTTTTGTCTTGTTCGTTCACCAGGTGCTTTTTATTTTAGATTTTACTGTGAACTTTATATTGCCAAACTTCTTGACTTCCTGCTTTGTGAGCACAGAAGTCTACACGTTTGGGTTGTGCAATGAATTTCTGTCCAAGGCAGGACAAGGAGGGGCCAAGACACTACTCTGCTGGTGAGGAGCAAGGAGAGAGAAGACAGCCCACTGGAACTGGTGCATTGGCTGTAGACCAGGCACGCTACTCCAATGAGCTCAGTAAAGCTAGGAAGGCAGGTAGGAGCCATGCATGTGAGTCTCACACACAGTGCTAAGTGCCATTCTCCATTTTAGCGGCATCCATAATCTTTTAGCCTTACAAAGCCTTTTCTTCTGACGAAATGCTCTGGAATGACTTGCTCTCTAAAACTACCTGGAAGGAGAGCATATTGAGGTGGTTGTTGGTCTCTTTTCCCAAATAGGACAAGAGGAAACAGCCTCAGGTTGCACCAGGGGATGTTTAGATTAGATATTAGGAAAAATTTCTTCACTGAAAGGGTTATCAAGCATTGCAACAGGCTGCCCAGGGAAGTGGTTGAGTCACCATCCATGGAGATATTTAAAAGATGTGTAGACGTGGAGCTTAGCAACATGGTTTAGTGGCGGACTTGGCAGTGTTCGGTTAAAGGTTGGACTTGATCTTAAGGGTCTTTTCCAACCTAAAAGATTCAATGATTCTATGGTTAGCCATCTCCACTTAGAAAAATATGAGAATGCTTTTACTGATGCAGCTACTAATTGTTGCTTGCAGTACATTTTCCCTTTTGAGACAAACAAGTCCCAAAGTTCTGAGACTAAAAACATGCTGCTGCTATCTCTTTGCTGTATTTTCTATCTCGAGTTGATAAGAAAATGATTCTGTTTGTGGTTAATGTGTTCAGACACGTGTCAAGATTTGTCATACATTCAGGGAGATGTAGATTTTCCTATCACTGCTTGCTGTGTTTTGTTCCTGTGACTTTTTGAACCCGTTCAAGATTTAGGGTGCCCTGAAAACATTAGACCTTAACAAAGGAGGTGATAAGAGTGAGCAGGGAGAGATCAGTATCTGGGAGGGACATTTGGAAGACATGAGGGAATGCTGTTGTGATGTTGGACAAAGTATTTTGAGCGGGAGCGCTTTCCCTGCCTGGTTACCCCTGTGCAACCAGGAGTGCAGAATCCCTGGGACCAAAGAAGAGGCCTGGCTCCATAGCCTGATGACACAAGGTGGGAGGAAGGAAGATAATTTGTAGGTTCTAATGCTGCTTATGCATTTTGCATCTAAGAAATCATCAGATTAAATGTGTGTGTAATATTTGCAACCTGGTTCAGTAATTCTTGCTCCCAAAAAAGTA
Source organism: Haliaeetus albicilla (assembly GCF_947461875.1). Classification (NCBI taxonomy): domain Eukaryota; kingdom Metazoa; phylum Chordata; class Aves; order Accipitriformes; family Accipitridae; genus Haliaeetus; species Haliaeetus albicilla. The sequence continues at coordinate 6,768,892 of NC_091497.1, read as the reverse complement.
ACCTTCCTGGTAGCCCTGTAATCTAGGTTTTCTTGAGCCTATCTACGTAACTGTCTTGGGACCAGGTGGTTAGCTTCTGAGGGACCTTCTTGCTAGGTAGATACCTCAAGCACTACATAGCAAAAGTAGATGAGTTGCAGAAGTGGTACGAATTTTCCTCCACTTACTCTTTGGCGATTATAGTTCTATCTTAGTTTCCAGTTCATGTGCACAAGTTTTGGTCGTGGGCTTACAGCCATCTGGAACAGTTTCACTAGAGCTGAGGAGAGAATTTCTGAGGTCATGAAGAAGCTTCTGTTCCAGCACCCTGTCATTCCTGGAGTCCAGTCAGGACCTTTCTTTGAGTACAGAAAATTTTCGTTAAAGGCAGCCTTCACTATGATGCCAGAGATTATGGCCTTCCTCTTAGCCCATCCCATTTACCTCCTTCCTCGTAGCACAAAAAGGTTGAAGGGATTAAGGGTGGTTTAAAACTGTTCTTTCTCATTTTAGAATGGTAGCCTGTGTTTGGTGTTATGTCCAACCCTGAGAGCAGTCATAAAATGAAAGTAAAATAAAAGGAAAATCAGTGTTTCCCAAAGCAGAATGTATTTTTGTTATGTCTCATTATCTCACTGCATAATTACCAATAACCTTGTAAATAATCTGAAAAATATCCCCCTCCCAAAGAATGTTGCATTTTTGTATACTGTCTGTCTTTGCATGTGCAGCAATTCATTTGGTATGTATATACAAATGTCAGTGAGATAAAATAAATAACCCCAGTTAAATAGCTCAGGTGTGGAGTTTCTACATTGCTTCTAGCATAATTGGATTGTTTGGGTATGTTTACGGATTTTTTGGGTGTTCGTATCTCTTCCGGTTCGTTTCACACTGTTGTCATAGCATAATTCTTGTGGCATAACAGACAGTAAATAGTCACAAATACAGAAACATGGCATAAAGCAGAATGCAGACTCTGAGTTTGTGCAAGAACTTTGGCCTTTCTGCTGGACTGCTTTGGGCTCAAATGCTAGGGGTTCGTGATGGGATTTAAAATGATGGCTGAGTGATTACTGTAGATCATTTATGTATGGGGCACATGGATTTCTGTTGCTCCTCCTGAATCTGAAATGAAATCAAGCCCCAAGGCAAGCATGAGTGTGAACGCAGGGAATAGGTGTTTTTCTTATAGGTGGGAGAAAGGCATCACAAAAACTGGCTTTTTCAATATCACAGTTTTTAATGAACTGGTTTTTGAACCTTTGTTTGGTTTTTTTTCTCCTAGAAGATCCTTTTGGAATAAGTCTGTGCATACTCTTAGATTTAACTTCAAATCAGCAGTTTTGCTTTTGTTTTTATGGGAAGGAGAGACTTGGGTGGTGGGGGCAGAATCCTTAAGGGGGGTTGTTTTTCTAGGGAGTGTTTACAATGCTTCAGCATCCTCAAGGGCAGCCTTAATCTTCTTAGGTCAGCATGCAGCATACCCTGACCAGTTCCTGTACTAGAAATGAAAATTTTGTTTGAATTTGACCTGTTTGAGAAAGGGTCTCTTGGTTTGGGCTCAGATTCGGAAACAAAAAACTCCAAGAAGCTTTCTGAGTCATAGGAAATGCAGTACACAAATTTAAGAAAGTAACAGTCTGTAGTTGTGGGGAAGTTGGAGGTAAAGAAATCCCCTATCATTTCTCTGATTCTTGTCTGAGAACTCTGGGTAAGTATAATTAAAAAGTGCTTCAAAAAACAGAAAGACCAACTGCTATCTGCAGCTAAATACAAAGTATATTTGATGTATTTAAGTTTTTTGGTTGTTTTGTTTTGTTTTTTTTTTTTTAACATTTCATTTTTGGTTTTAGGTTTCTGGTATTTGCTACAATAGCAGTATATTAAAAGTTCATCGAATTCTTTGTGTGCCCAGCTGGGTAGCAAAGATATTTTCTTGGACTCTTGAACCAATCTTCTCATCTGCGGAACCAATGAATGAAGTTCGAGTGGGAATGGGAGCAACAGTTGACATCCAGAGGCAGCAGAGAATGGAGCTACTGGATCGTCAGATCATGATGTCTCAGGTTGCCCAAATGAGGCGGCAAAGGCAGCAGCAGGTATTCATATATGTTCTGTAAGGATTACGTTAAGTTATGGGAAAAATACATGTTCGGTTCATGTATCCTTTGTGGTTCCTGTTTCTTTAAAAGAATGTATTTCTTTATTCTTCTCCATCAGTTTTTCATAAACTGTTGTACTGCTAATAGGCATTTAAGTGTTTTATATAGCTTTATATGTTAAAACTGCTTCACAAAGTGTAAGCAGAATGTCAGGCAATCCTGTAAGGATATCGGTACTTCTGGCATTCTTTCACCAAAAATGAGGCTGAAAGGTGAAGTGATTGCCTCTTGGTGATCTTTAGTAAGAGCCATTGTGGAAAGTTAGGAAGTCATAATTCTCCTGACTCTTCGCAGTATTTGTATTGTTAGCATCCTTTTCAGAGAGATTGAAAATTGTCTGTGTAACTCCTTTGTTTGCAGATGTACTTTGAATAATGTAATAATGCCATGTTTAACGCTCTTGTTTTATTTCCTTATTGAATAGAATAGCAGAGGCTTTTTATTTTCTCTGTTTTAGTCAAACCAGCAAATGCAGATATTCACATACTTGGTGTTTTATGGGAGTAAAACAAGGCAGATGATGTCTCAGTTCACTTTTTCCTGTATCTTAGATGTATGTGTTACTACTCTTATCAAACCTAGCGGACAACATAGGCCTTGCATTGCTCTATGTGAATGTATATTGCTCATAATTTAATCACAGCCTAGCAATTTGAGGTCTTTACTGAGTTTCCTCTGTCTGAAACACAGCTCTGTACTAATACACAAGTTCTCTTTGTATTCGAGGTAGTGTAGTGCAAGTAGGTATAGCTATGTTACCATTAATAGGTTGCCAGAATCAGAGGTGTGATGGCATAAAGCTTTGGCCAACAACTGGGGTATGAATCTTTGTTTCCAGTCCCTGATAACATAGTTTTGTTTTCCTTAATTTCTTAATGTTTCAGTCTGATGAAATTGTTCCTTGGGTGGAAAGATCCTGATCTACTTTTCTCAATTCCCATTAGAACATTAATCAGTTTTAGCATAAGAACTGAACTAGAAATGACTCAATTCTTGAACATTGCCATTGTAATAGAAAATGCATTAAAAGTGTCTGTTGGGCTACAAGCTGCTGGGAGGAGTGCAGCCAAGTTTCTTCAGATGGGAGGAAGAAGCCATTTCCAGTTATGAAGGACTATCTTTATATAATATATCTTTAACTGCAAAATGTGGTAAATAAGTTCAGAACAGTAAATGATAGAAGAAGAGTTGATAACATCTTCTCATCTTCTCTTTTCCTTAGACTATGAACAATGAAAGTGGAAAAATGTCTTTTCATGTTTGACTTCAAATAGACTTCTTTAAAAAGGTGGAGAGGTTTAAATAAAATAAATGAACATTGTTTGAACATCAGTAAGATGCTTCCTTTTACAAGTTGCCGAAACACTTTCAAGTAACAACCTGCATGTTTGGCATTTAACTTGAGTGCAGCATTTAGTTAACTGATAGTGCTGATCTGTGAAACCAGTGATCGGAAGGCATTGGGATCAATGTATGAATGTTTCAGAGAGGCTCTTCAGAAAAGTTGTGTCATGAAAGCTTTTAACTAGCCTTTTTTTTAATGACTCAGTCACAGAATTTACTGGCCATCAACTAAATCATGAAAAGCATCATTCACAAATGTTGAGATGAAGTGGTAAAAATGAAAAGCAGGCTAATTTTAATCTCAAAATAATATTTTAAAAATTGAAAACCATTTTCTGGATTGCTGTACTTGGGCAATTCTTTTGCTTTCAGAGGCTTGGAAAGGTATAATTTGAACACAGTGGAGTTGAACAGATCACGTTACAGATGGAATTTAGATGATAATTTTACCAGTGGGAGTCAAGCTGATAAAGAATCCAGATCAGTTTCTTAGGGAGGTTTTCTTTGTGAAACTGAAAATAATAAAAGCTGCAAAGTGTGTATCAGTCATCAATTATATTCTCAGAGAACATTGTGCAGATTTGTGGAGTCCCAATACGCTATCTGTAGGTAATGTGCCATAAGTGAGATAAACTAACATTTTCTCCTCTGCTTTACGTTTTGTTTGGTGAGGGAAGTGAACTTTAACTTTCCTCTGTACGCCATAGTGCAACAATTTTGTTTAGCTGCTGCTTGAGAAGGTGCTCTGCTCATTCCTCCTACTCCTTTGCTCTTCAGTTCATCTGCTTGAGAAAAGAGACAATGAAGTTTCCCTGTATATTGGTAGCATTATGGAAGGAGACCACAAGAACGTGATAGGTGGTTTTAATGGTGCTCCATTGTCCGTATAGCATGGGAAAGTGTTCTGGCCATAAGGAGGCCCCTTTCTTACATAGACGCTTTTTGTAGTAAGCTTATTCTTCAGGTCTTTGCAAGAAATTCTGAAGAACGTGAGCCTGACAAGTTATGCAAGCCAACACAAAAAGAGTAAGAGTTTAAAAAAAAAAATTTAAAAACCATAACTGGGAAAGAAACTGGGCAAAAAACTTTTCTCATAAGTTGCTTTTATTGTACCTCCAAGATACTGGGATGTAAATAATTTTATCTTTATTTTCCTGCTGTTCACTAAGCTCTTTTATCCAAAGCAAGATTCACTTTGGATGCTTTCTACCAAAAAAAACCCCAAAACAAACAAAAAACAACAACAAAAAAAAACCAACCCCAGCCATCCCAGAATTTCTTTACTGGCAATTCTTTGAGCTTTACCCTTCCCAGTCTTTCTCTAGCTACAGTGTTCTGGTCTGGAGGAGCCTGAAGCATGGAGCTGTGCATGTGAGTGCTGGGTTGTCAGACACCCATAACCTCGAGGAGTAGGTTGAGTATGGGGTAGAATTTGAACATAAACCGCCAATTTCATTACTTGATGTACCTCATTTTAGCCCTTAAATGTTCAGTGGTACTGTGTCTGAATATGTTGTTAGAAACTGAAAAAATTATCTTACGTTGCTAGTTTCTTGGGGGAGTGTGGTTACATGGTGACTGATTTTTGTCTTGGTTTCTAGTTGCTGTGGATACAGCCGTTAAACAGATGGTACCGTGCATATCGAAAACTTTCTGTTCTTTTTTTTCTTCCCTGGAAAATCTTGAGAAATTATGAACTTGTCACAAATAGAGAATTACTGAGCATCACCTCCCTGCACCTTTTGAGGCAGTAGGATAAAACGTGTACCATATGTATTCATTCCCTCAAAAAACACCAGCTTGCTATTTTGTTACTGCTTTTAAAACTTTAGAGTCTTAGTTCTTTTCTTTCCCACTCTTTTGTCTATCCTGTTTCCTAATTTAAATAATTTATCCTATTTTTCTTTTTTTCCCATTATCTGATCTCTTTTTGCCCTTCATATCACTTTCCCATTTTCATTCCCCACTATGCCGTTTTCCTCTCACATTTTCATCATCTCTTCCCCTTCATCTCCATTGTTTCCCATACTTTGTGTTTGCTCCTGTACAAAATCCTTCTTCATTTTGGGGAAAGTTCTCTCCCATAGTGTCTCACCACCAGTAATCATTTGCTGATGCATCATGAAGCTTGTAGGATTTTAGGGTTGGATGCCTCCTGCCTTTCTCTTGTTCAGACAAGATGTAGTTGAGGTCTTCGGGCACTATTTTATCCTTTCGATATTGTAATATCAGTGAACGTTTTGGTCTTCCTCTCCTGACTTTTCTATTTCTTGACCTCTTTCATTTCCCAGCATTTTTTTAAAGTTTATCTTTTCTGTAACCCAAATGAAAGCCCTCGTGAGAAAAGGGAAGCAGCTGCTGCATGTGTGCACCAGTGTGGCAGCAGGGAGTCAACTTGACTTTCACTTCCTATTGAGAAACTTGGAGGGAGGTTGGCAGATATTTTGCAAGTAGATAAGTAGATAAGGGAGGAGTCTGTGCCTAGGTACTATTGACAACACTGTTGTCGCTAAAGACAGATATGTGGAAGGTGCTGGAAAGTTGCAGAAAAGGTGGTCAGCGCCTTCTGTTGGCAGCTAAGTACCACTTCTCCTTTGAGTGAGCGCTCATCCCTCTGCCCATTCGGGGGGGGGGCAGTGTATGAACCTCAGTCCCTTCACCTTGTAAAAATGCTTTCTGTATCCACAGAGCATTTATTCCTTCATTCGTGCGGAGCGTGTTGAAGACACCATGTTCCCTGCTTACTGGTTTCTTTTAAATTTCTTGGCTCAGAAAAGAGCTTCACCAGGTTGCTTCAGACTGTGTGATAACCCTACAGCCATATATGAAAATCTTCATTTCACTACCTCTTTTCTGCCCTATTGTCCACTTTAAGCTTATTTTGTCTTTTGCCTCCTGTCTTTTTGTTCTTCTATTCCAGCTGCCATTACTTTTCAGTGAGGCCAGATTCTCCTTTGATTCATATCACACGGCATCTCTGTATGAGATTCTACTGCTTGCAAAGACCAGACTTCTTCTATAACAATGTGACTTCCTCTAATTGTTCATTTGTTAGATGTCTTTCTCCTGGGACACTGGAGGGATGCTCTGTGGGTAGGCACACTGAGTGCTTTATTGTTGTGAGGAGTCTCATATCCTGAGAAATGTGCAAGTTTCACATTTTGTCAACTATGGACTGTGAGGCTCGATCACTCGTTTACCTTCTGGTTATATGGAAGTGGTAAACTCCTGACCTTGGGAAAAAATAGATTAATGGAGTGAAGACTTCCCTGGCACCAAGAATTCCTCCTCAGGAATGTTATCCTCATTCACAATGGTAGAAAAAAATCCCTCAGTGAATATACTCCCAGATAGTCCATTTCTGCTTTATCAAAGTAGTGTAAGAACCAGACCTGAGCATATTCTTTAACTCTCCCACTGGCACTAAGATACCACTTTGATGAAGTCTTCTTGAATAACTTCACAAGTTTGAGTACCAACAACAAGACCTTCAAACAGACATTTTGAACCCTGAAGACCTTCTGCAACCTTTATACATTGCTGGCTCCATATAAACTCTTGCTCTTACAGCCAGGACTTTGGATGGAAGCAGCCTGTTCGTATTGTTCCACAGATGTACGCATCATTGCCTGGAGGGAATCTACCACACTGCTTTACCTAAATAAACGGGTGAGATTTTCAGCCAAGTGTTACGCAGTCTTTTTGTCTAGTTAGGCTTCCATTCCAACTAGTCTGTGTTACCTAAGGCTACTTTGGGATTTTGTGACATAATTGAATAGAAACTGCCCCTAGCAACCTTGCCATAAACTTCAAAGACAACTATGCGTAGGGTACCAATAGGATAAAAAAGTTAATCGAGCTCAGACTCCTGAGATGTGTGTACAAGATTTGACATCATATTTTTAAAGAATTCTGTTAACTAATAAGTGATTTATGGGTTTATTTCAGCCCATGAATGAAGCATGTATGCTGCAGCAGTAATCATAGTGGCTAAATTTAGACTCAGTATTCCTTCATTCTTCCCTTCCTCTGCATGCCAATATACGAGTGGACACACCCCAAGCCTTTTTTCAAATCACAGACAGCTTCCATTTTTGTAGAGAAAACAGTATCTTCTCATTCAGACCTCAGTGAGTCTTTGACTCATCCTTTGCTTTTTGGCACTCTTCTGGCATTTTCTTCTTGATTATTCTCTGTAATTGTTTAATAATGTTTTCTTTGTGTTGAGAATAATCCTGGTTTTATTTCAAAAGGGGAGCTTTACTATTAGAGGTTGTTGAGTATAAAAACTGCATGTACTGCTGATGTTGGCATGTGTGAACTCTGGTTTTTTAATGTTTCACTTCAGTAAGATTTGCAGCAGTTGATAACCCACTGCTATTTAGATATTTCTGGTTTCTTTTTCTGAATAACTTTTTTCATGGATTCTAGGTGTGAAATTAAAAATGATGAATTTCCAGAGTGATGATCCAGGTAATGAACAGT